>NW_027371381.1:0-27871 GCF_046119375.1 Phyllobates terribilis
AAGAAGATTCAAAGAGAGTGAGATGCCAGCTCCTTTCATTCAGTCAGTAGCTTCAAACATTTCTGGACGTTTTTCAATGGCAAAAATCAATGAATATTGTAAATGCACAAACAGTAATATCTCCACATTGCACGGTGCAATTCTGAAATTTTTAGCTTTTTCCTGCTAATCCTAGCATGATAAAGAAGATTCAAAGAGAGTGAGATGCCAGCTCCTTTCATTCAGTCAGTAGCTTCAAACATTTCTGGTATATGAAAAACATGTTTTTCAATGGCAAAAATCAATGAATATTGTAAATGCACAAACAGTAATATCTCCACATTGCACGGTGCAATTCTGAAATTTTTAGCTTTTTCCTGCTAATCCTAGCATGATAAAGAAGATTCAAAGAGAGTGAGATGCCAGCTCCTTTCATTCAGTCAGTAGCTTCAAACATTTCTGGTATATGAAAAACATGTTTTTCAATGGCAAAAATCAATGAATATTGTAAATGCACAAACAGTAATATCTCCACATTGCACGGTGCAATTCTGAAATTTTTTGCTTTTTCCTGTTAATCCTAGCATGATAAAGAAGATTCAAAGAGAGTGAGATGCCAGCTCCTTTCATTCAGTCAGTAGCTTCAAACATTTCTGGTATATGAAAAACATGTTTTTCAATGGCAAAAATCAATGAATATTGTAAATGCACAAACAGTAATATCTCCACATTGCAAGGTGCAATTCTGAAATTTTTAGCTTTTTCCTGTTAATCCTAGCATGATAAAGAAGATTCAAAGAGAGTGAGATGCCAGCTCCTTTCATTCAGTCAGTAGCTTCAAACATTTCTGGTATATGAAAAACATGTTTTTCAATGGCAAAAATCAATGAATATTGTAAATGCACAAACAGTAATATCTCCACATTGCACGGTGCAATTCTGAAATTTTTAGCTTTTTCCTGTTAATCCTAGCATGATAAAGAAGATTCAAAAAGAGTGAGATGCCAGCTCCTTTCATTCAGTCAGTAGCTTCAAACATTTCTGGTATATGAAAAACATGTTTTTCAATGGCAAAAATCAATGAATATTGTAAATGCACAAACAGTAATATCTCCACATTGCACGGTGCAATTCTGAAATTTTTAGCTTTTTCCTGTTAATCCTAGCATGATAAAGAAGATTCAAAGAGAGTGAGATGCCAGCAACTTTCATTCAGTCAGTAGCTTCAAACATTTCTGGTATATGAAAAACATGTTTTTCAATGGCAAAAATCAATGAATATTGTAAATGCACAAACAGTAATATCTCCACATTGCACGGTGCAATTCTGAAATTTTTAGCTTTTTCCTGCTAATCCTAGCATGATAAAGAAGATTCAAAGAGAGTGAGATGCCAGCTCCTTTCATTCAGTCAGTAGCTTCAAACATTTCTGGTATATGAAAAACATGTTTTTCAATGGCAAAAATCAATGAATATTGTAAATGCACAAACAGTAATATCTCCACATTGCAAGGTGCAATTCTGAAATTTTTTGCTTTTTCCTGTTAATCCTAGCATGATAAAGAAGATTCAAAGAGAGTGAGATGCCAGCTCCTTTCATTCAGTCAGTAGCTTCAAACATTTCTGGACGTTTTTCAATGGCAAAAATCAATGAATATTGTAAATGCACAAACAGTAATATCTCCACATTGCAAGGTGCAATTCTGAAATTTTTTGCTTTTTCCTGTTAATCCTAGCATGATAAAGAAGATTCAAAGAGAGTGAGATGCCAGCTCCTTTCATTCAGTCAGTAGCTTCAAACATTTCTGGTATATGAAAAACATGTTTTTCAATGGCAAAAATCAATGAATATTGTAAATGCACAAACAGTAATATCTCCACATTGCACGGTGCAATTCTGAAATTTTTAGCTTTTTCCTGCTAATCCTAGCATGATAAAGAAGATTCAAAGAGAGTGAGATGCCAGCTCCTTTCATTCAGTCAGTAGCTTCAAACATTTCTGGTATATGAAAAACATGTTTTTCAATGGCAAAAATCAATGAATATTGTAAATGCACAAACAGTAATATCTCCACATTGCACGGTGCAATTCTGAAATTTTTAGCTTTTTCCTGCTAATCCTAGCATGATAAAGAAGATTCAAAGAGAGTGAGATGCCAGCTCCTTTCATTCAGTCAGTAGCTTCAAACATTTCTGGTATATGAAAAACATGTTTTTCAATGGCAAAAATCAATGAATATTGTAAATGCACAAACAGTAATATCTCCACATTGCACGGTGCAATTCTGAAATTTTTAGCTTTTTCCTGCTAATCCTAGCATGATAAAGAAGATTCAAAGAGTGAGATGCCAGCTCCTTTCATTCAGTCAGTAGCTTCAAACATTTCTGGTATATGAAAAACATGTTTTTCAATGGCAAAAATCAATGAATATTGTAAATGCACAAACAGTAATATCTCCACATTGCAAGGTGCAATTCTGAAATTTTTTGCTTTTTCCTGTTAATCCTAGCATGATAAAGAAGATTCAAAGAGAGTGAGATGCCAGCTCCTTTCATTCAGTCAGTAGCTTCAAACATTTCTGGTATATGAAAAACATGTTTTTCAATGGCAAAAATCAATGAATATTGTAAATGCACAAACAGTAATATCTCCACATTGCAAGGTGCAATTCTGAAATTTTTTGCTTTTTCCTGTTAATCCTAGCATGATAAAGAAGATTCAAAGAGAGTGAGATGCCAGCTCCTTTCATTCAGTCAGTAGCTTCAAACATTTCTGGACGTTTTTCAATGGCAAAAATCAATGAATATTGTAAATGCACAAACAGTAATATCTCCACATTGCACGGTGCAATTCTGAAATTTTTAGCTTTTTCCTGCTAATCCTAGCATGATAAAGAAGATTCAAAGAGAGTGAGATGCCAGCTCCTTTCATTCAGTCAGTAGCTTCAAACATTTCTGGTATATGAAAAACATGTTTTTCAATGGCAAAAATCAATGAATATTGTAAATGCACAAACAGTAATATCTCCACATTGCAAGGTGCAATTCTGAAATTTTTAGCTTTTTCCTGTTAATCCTAGCATGATAAAGAAGATTCAAAGAGAGTGAGATGCCAGCTCCTTTCATTCAGTCAGTAGCTTCAAACATTTCTGGACGTTTTTCAATGGCAAAAATCAATGAATATTGTAAATGCACAAACAGTAATATCTCCACATTGCACGGTGCAATTCTGAAATTTTTTGCTTTTTCCTGCTAATCCTAGCATGATAAAGAAGATTCAAAGAGAGTGAGATGCCAGCTCCTTTCATTCAGTCAGTAGCTTCAAACATTTCTGGTATATGAAAAACATGTTTTTCAATGGCAAAAATCAATGAATATTGTAAATGCACAAACAGTAATATCTCCACATTGCACGGTGCAATTCTGAAATTTTTAGCTTTTTCCTGCTAATCCTAGCATGATAAAGAAGATTCAAAGAGAGTGAGATGCCAGCTCCTTTCATTCAGTCAGTAGCTTCAAACATTTCTGGTATATGAAAAACATGTTTTTCAATGGCAAAAATCAATGAATATTGTAAATGCACAAACAGTAATATCTCCACATTGCAAGGTGCAATTCTGAAATTTTTTGCTTTTTCCTGCTAATCCTAGCATGATAAAGAAGATTCAAAGAGAGTGAGATGCCAGCTCCTTTCATTCAGTCAGTAGCTTCAAACATTTCTGGTATATGAAAAACATGTTTTTCAATGGCAAAAATCAATGAATATTGTAAATGCACAAACAGTAATATCTCCACATTGCACGGTGCAATTCTGAAATTTTTAGCTTTTTCCTGCTAATCCTAGCATGATAAAGAAGATTCAAAGAGAGTGAGATGCCAGCTCCTTTCATTCAGTCAGTAGCTTCAAACATTTCTGGTATATGAAAAACATGTTTTTCAATGGCAAAAATCAATGAATATTGTAAATGCACAAACAGTAATATCTCCACATTGCACGGTGCAATTCTGAAATTTTTTGCTTTTTCCTGTTAATCCTAGCATGATAAAGAAGATTCAAAGAGAGTGAGATGCCAGCTCCTTTCATTCAGTCAGTAGCTTCAAACATTTCTGGTATATGAAAAACATGTTTTTCAATGGCAAAAATCAATGAATATTGTAAATGCACAAACAGTAATATCTCCACATTGCAAGGTGCAATTCTGAAATTTTTAGCTTTTTCCTGTTAATCCTAGCATGATAAAGAAGATTCAAAGAGAGTGAGATGCCAGCTCCTTTCATTCAGTCAGTAGCTTCAAACATTTCTGGTATATGAAAAACATGTTTTTCAATGGCAAAAATCAATGAATATTGTAAATGCACAAACAGTAATATCTCCACATTGCACGGTGCAATTCTGAAATTTTTAGCTTTTTCCTGTTAATCCTAGCATGATAAAGAAGATTCAAAAAGAGTGAGATGCCAGCTCCTTTCATTCAGTCAGTAGCTTCAAACATTTCTGGTATATGAAAAACATGTTTTTCAATGGCAAAAATCAATGAATATTGTAAATGCACAAACAGTAATATCTCCACATTGCACGGTGCAATTCTGAAATTTTTTGCTTTTTCCTGCTAATCCTAGCATGATAAAGAAGATTCAAAGAGAGTGAGATGCCAGCTCCTTTCATTCAGTCAGTAGCTTCAAACATTTCTGGTATATGAAAAACATGTTTTTCAATGGCAAAAATCAATGAATATTGTAAATGCACAAACAGTAATATCTCCACATTGCACGGTGCAATTCTGAAATTTTTTGCTTTTTCCTGCTAATCCTAGCATGATAAAGAAGATTCAAAGAGAGTGAGATGCCAGCTCCTTTCATTCAGTCAGTAGCTTCAAACATTTCTGGTATATGAAAAACATGTTTTTCAATGGCAAAAATCAATGAATATTGTAAATGCACAAACAGTAATATCTCCACATTGCACGGTGCAATTCTGAAATTTTTAGCTTTTTCCTGCTAATCCTAGCATGATAAAGAAGATTCAAAGAGAGTGAGATGCCAGCTCCTTTCATTCAGTCAGTAGCTTCAAACATTTCTGGTATATGAAAAACATGTTTTTCAATGGCAAAAATCAATGAATATTGTAAATGCACAAACAGTAATATCTCCACATTGCACGGTGCAATTCTGAAATTTTTAGCTTTTTCCTGTTAATCCTAGCATGATAAAGAAGATTCAAAGAGAGTGAGATGCCAGCTCCTTTCATTCAGTCAGTAGCTTCAAACATTTCTGGTATATGAAAAACATGTTTTTCAATGGCAAAAATCAATGAATATTGTAAATGCACAAACAGTAATATCTCCACATTGCACGGTGCAATTCTGAAATTTTTTGCTTTTTCCTGCTAATCCTAGCATGATAAAGAAGATTCAAAGAGAGTGAGATGCCAGCTCCTTTCATTCAGTCAGTAGCTTCAAACATTTCTGGACGTTTTTCAATGGCAAAAATCAATGAATATTGTAAATGCACAAACAGTAATATCTCCACATTGCACGGTGCAATTCTGAAATTTTTTGCTTTTTCCTGCTAATCCTAGCATGATAAAGAAGATTCAAAGAGAGTGAGATGCCAGCTCCTTTCATTCAGTCAGTAGCTTCAAACATTTCTGGTATATGAAAAACATGTTTTTCAATGGCAAAAATCAATGAATATTGTAAATGCACAAACAGTAATATCTCCACATTGCACGGTGCAATTCTGAAATTTTTAGCTTTTTCCTGTTAATCCTAGCATGATAAAGAAGATTCAAAGAGAGTGAGATGCCAGCTCCTTTCATTCAGTCAGTAGCTTCAAACATTTCTGGTATATGAAAAACATGTTTTTCAATGGCAAAAATCAATGAATATTGTAAATGCACAAACAGTAATATCTCCACATTGCAAGGTGCAATTCTGAAATTTTTAGCTTTTTCCTGTTAATCCTAGCATGATAAAGAAGATTCAAAGAGAGTGAGATGCCAGCTCCTTTCATTCAGTCAGTAGCTTCAAACATTTCTGGACGTTTTTCAATGGCAAAAATCAATGAATATTGTAAATGCACAAACAGTAATATCTCCACATTGCACGGTGCAATTCTGAAATTTTTTGCTTTTTCCTGCTAATCCTAGCATGATAAAGAAGATTCAAAGAGAGTGAGATGCCAGCTCCTTTCATTCAGTCAGTAGCTTCAAACATTTCTGGTATATGAAAAACATGTTTTTCAATGGCAAAAATCAATGAATATTGTAAATGCACAAACAGTAATATCTCCACATTGCACGGTGCAATTCTGAAATTTTTAGCTTTTTCCTGTTAATCCTAGCATGATAAAGAAGATTCAAAGAGAGTGAGATGCCAGCTCCTTTCATTCAGTCAGTAGCTTCAAACATTTCTGGTATATGAAAAACATGTTTTTCAATGGCAAAAATCAATGAATATTGTAAATGCACAAACAGTAATATCTCCACATTGCAAGGTGCAATTCTGAAATTTTTAGCTTTTTCCTGTTAATCCTAGCATGATAAAGAAGATTCAAAGAGAGTGAGATGCCAGCTCCTTTCATTCAGTCAGTAGCTTCAAACATTTCTGGACGTTTTTCAATGGCAAAAATCAATGAATATTGTAAATGCACAAACAGTAATATCTCCACATTGCACGGTGCAATTCTGAAATTTTTAGCTTTTTCCTGCTAATCCTAGCATGATAAAGAAGATTCAAAGAGAGTGAGATGCCAGCTCCTTTCATTCAGTCAGTAGCTTCAAACATTTCTGGTATATGAAAAACATGTTTTTCAATGGCAAAAATCAATGAATATTGTAAATGCACAAACAGTAATATCTCCACATTGCACGGTGCAATTCTGAAATTTTTAGCTTTTTCCTGCTAATCCTAGCATGATAAAGAAGATTCAAAGAGAGTGAGATGCCAGCTCCTTTCATTCAGTCAGTAGCTTCAAACATTTCTGGTATATGAAAAACATGTTTTTCAATGGCAAAAATCAATGAATATTGTAAATGCACAAACAGTAATATCTCCACATTGCACGGTGCAATTCTGAAATTTTTTGCTTTTTCCTGTTAATCCTAGCATGATAAAGAAGATTCAAAGAGAGTGAGATGCCAGCTCCTTTCATTCAGTCAGTAGCTTCAAACATTTCTGGTATATGAAAAACATGTTTTTCAATGGCAAAAATCAATGAATATTGTAAATGCACAAACAGTAATATCTCCACATTGCAAGGTGCAATTCTGAAATTTTTAGCTTTTTCCTGTTAATCCTAGCATGATAAAGAAGATTCAAAGAGAGTGAGATGCCAGCTCCTTTCATTCAGTCAGTAGCTTCAAACATTTCTGGTATATGAAAAACATGTTTTTCAATGGCAAAAATCAATGAATATTGTAAATGCACAAACAGTAATATCTCCACATTGCACGGTGCAATTCTGAAATTTTTAGCTTTTTCCTGTTAATCCTAGCATGATAAAGAAGATTCAAAAAGAGTGAGATGCCAGCTCCTTTCATTCAGTCAGTAGCTTCAAACATTTCTGGTATATGAAAAACATGTTTTTCAATGGCAAAAATCAATGAATATTGTAAATGCACAAACAGTAATATCTCCACATTGCACGGTGCAATTCTGAAATTTTTTGCTTTTTCCTGCTAATCCTAGCATGATAAAGAAGATTCAAAGAGAGTGAGATGCCAGCTCCTTTCATTCAGTCAGTAGCTTCAAACATTTCTGGTATATGAAAAACATGTTTTTCAATGGCAAAAATCAATGAATATTGTAAATGCACAAACAGTAATATCTCCACATTGCACGGTGCAATTCTGAAATTTTTTGCTTTTTCCTGCTAATCCTAGCATGATAAAGAAGATTCAAAGAGAGTGAGATGCCAGCTCCTTTCATTCAGTCAGTAGCTTCAAACATTTCTGGTATATGAAAAACATGTTTTTCAATGGCAAAAATCAATGAATATTGTAAATGCACAAACAGTAATATCTCCACATTGCACGGTGCAATTCTGAAATTTTTAGCTTTTTCCTGCTAATCCTAGCATGATAAAGAAGATTCAAAGAGAGTGAGATGCCAGCTCCTTTCATTCAAGTAGCTTCAAACATTTCTGGTATATGAAAAACATGTTTTTCAATGGCAAAAATCAATGAATATTGTAAATGCACAAACAGTAATATCTCCACATTGCACGGTGCAATTCTGAAATTTTTAGCTTTTTCCTGTTAATCCTAGCATGATAAAGAAGATTCAAAGAGAGTGAGATGCCAGCTCCTTTCATTCAGTCAGTAGCTTCAAACATTTCTGGTATATGAAAAACATGTTTTTCAATGGCAAAAATCAATGAATATTGTAAATGCACAAACAGTAATATCTCCACATTGCACGGTGCAATTCTGAAATTTTTAGCTTTTTCCTGCTAATCCTAGCATGATAAAGAAGATTCAAAGAGAGTGAGATGCCAGCTCCTTTCATTCAGTCAGTAGCTTCAAACATTTCTGGTATATGAAAAACATGTTTTTCAATGGCAAAAATCAATGAATATTGTAAATGCACAAACAGTAATATCTCCACATTGCAAGGTGCAATTCTGAAATTTTTTGCTTTTTCCTGTTAATCCTAGCATGATAAAGAAGATTCAAAGAGAGTGAGATGCCAGCTCCTTTCATTCAGTCAGTAGCTTCAAACATTTCTGGAAAACGTTTTTCAATGGCAAAAATCAATGAATATTGTAAATGCACAAACAGTAATATCTCCACATTGCAAGGTGCAATTCTGAAATTTTTTGCTTTTTCCTGTTAATCCTAGCATGATAAAGAAGATTCAAAGAGAGTGAGATGCCAGCTCCTTTCATTCAGTCAGTAGCTTCAAACATTTCTGGTATATGAAAAACATGTTTTTCAATGGCAAAAATCAATGAATATTGTAAATGCACAAACAGTAATATCTCCACATTGCACGGTGCAATTCTGAAATTTTTAGCTTTTTCCTGCTAATCCTAGCATGATAAAGAAGATTCAAAGAGAGTGAGATGCCAGCTCCTTTCATTCAGTCAGTAGCTTCAAACATTTCTGGACGTTTTTCAATGGCAAAAATCAATGAATATTGTAAATGCACAAACAGTAATATCTCCACATTGCACGGTGCAATTCTGAAATTTTTAGCTTTTTCCTGTTAATCCTAGCATGATAAAGAAGATTCAAAGAGAGTGAGATGCCAGCTCCTTTCATTCAGTCAGTAGCTTCAAACATTTCTGGTATATGAAAAACATGTTTTTCAATGGCAAAAATCAATGAATATTGTAAATGCACAAACAGTAATATCTCCACATTGCAAGATGCAATTCTGAAATTTTTAGCTTTTTCCTGCTAATCCTAGCATGATAAAGAAGATTCAAAGAGAGTGAGATGCCAGCTCCTTTCATTCAGTCAGTAGCTTCAAACATTTCTGGACGTTTTTCAATGGCAAAAATCAATGAATATTGTAAATGCACAAACAGTAATATCTCCACATTGCACGGTGCAATTCTGAAATTTTTAGCTTTTTCCTGTTAATCCTAGCATGATAAAGAAGATTCAAAGAGAGTGAGATGCCAGCTCCTTTCATTCAGTCAGTAGCTTCAAACATTTCTGGTATATGAAAAACATGTTTTTCAATGGCAAAAATCAATGAATATTGTAAATGCACAAACAGTAATATCTCCACATTGCAAGGTGCAATTCTGAAATTTTTTGCTTTTTCCTGTTAATCCTAGCATGATAAAGAAGATTCAAAGAGAGTGAGATGCCAGCTCCTTTCATTCAGTCAGTAGCTTCAAACATTTCTGGTATATGAAAAACATGTTTTTCAATGGCAAAAATCAATGAATATTGTAAATGCACAAACAGTAATATCTCCACATTGCACGGTGCAATTCTGAAATTTTTTGCTTTTTCCTGCTAATCCTAGCATGATAAAGAAGATTCAAAGAGAGTGAGATGCCAGCTCCTTTCATTCAGTCAGTAGCTTCAAACATTTCTGGTATATGAAAAACATGTTTTTCAATGGCAAAAATCAATGAATATTGTAAATGCACAAACAGTAATATCTCCACATTGCACGGTGCAATTCTGAAATTTTTAGCTTTTTCCTGCTAATCCTAGCATGATAAAGAAGATTCAAAGAGAGTGAGATGCCAGCTCCTTTCATTCAGTCAGTAGCTTCAAACATTTCTGGTATATGAAAAACATGTTTTTCAATGGCAAAAATCAATGAATATTGTAAATGCACAAACAGTAATATCTCCACATTGCACGGTGCAATTCTGAAATTTTTTGCTTTTTCCTGTTAATCCTAGCATGATAAAGAAGATTCAAAGAGAGTGAGATGCCAGCTCCTTTCATTCAGTCAGTAGCTTCAAACATTTCTGGTATATGAAAAACATGTTTTTCAATGGCAAAAATCAATGAATATTGTAAATGCACAAACAGTAATATCTCCACATTGCAAGGTGCAATTCTGAAATTTTTAGCTTTTTCCTGTTAATCCTAGCATGATAAAGAAGATTCAAAGAGAGTGAGATGCCAGCTCCTTTCATTCAGTCAGTAGCTTCAAACATTTCTGGTATATGAAAAACATGTTTTTCAATGGCAAAAATCAATGAATATTGTAAATGCACAAACAGTAATATCTCCACATTGCACGGTGCAATTCTGAAATTTTTAGCTTTTTCCTGTTAATCCTAGCATGATAAAGAAGATTCAAAAAGAGTGAGATGCCAGCTCCTTTCATTCAGTCAGTAGCTTCAAACATTTCTGGTATATGAAAAACATGTTTTTCAATGGCAAAAATCAATGAATATTGTAAATGCACAAACAGTAATATCTCCACATTGCACGGTGCAATTCTGAAATTTTTTGCTTTTTCCTGCTAATCCTAGCATGATAAAGAAGATTCAAAGAGAGTGAGATGCCAGCTCCTTTCATTCAGTCAGTAGCTTCAAACATTTCTGGTATATGAAAAACATGTTTTTCAATGGCAAAAATCAATGAATATTGTAAATGCACAAACAGTAATATCTCCACATTGCACGGTGCAATTCTGAAATTTTTTGCTTTTTCCTGCTAATCCTAGCATGATAAAGAAGATTCAAAGAGAGTGAGATGCCAGCTCCTTTCATTCAGTCAGTAGCTTCAAACATTTCTGGTATATGAAAAACATGTTTTTCAATGGCAAAAATCAATGAATATTGTAAATGCACAAACAGTAATATCTCCACATTGCACGGTGCAATTCTGAAATTTTTAGCTTTTTCCTGCTAATCCTAGCATGATAAAGAAGATTCAAAGAGAGTGAGATGCCAGCTCCTTTCATTCAGTCAGTAGCTTCAAACATTTCTGGTATATGAAAAACATGTTTTTCAATGGCAAAAATCAATGAATATTGTAAATGCACAAACAGTAATATCTCCACATTGCACGGTGCAATTCTGAAATTTTTAGCTTTTTCCTGTTAATCCTAGCATGATAAAGAAGATTCAAAGAGAGTGAGATGCCAGCTCCTTTCATTCAGTCAGTAGCTTCAAACATTTCTGGTATATGAAAAACATGTTTTTCAATGGCAAAAATCAATGAATATTGTAAATGCACAAACAGTAATATCTCCACATTGCACGGTGCAATTCTGAAATTTTTAGCTTTTTCCTGCTAATCCTAGCATGATAAAGAAGATTCAAAGAGAGTGAGATGCCAGCTCCTTTCATTCAGTCAGTAGCTTCAAACATTTCTGGTATATGAAAAACATGTTTTTCAATGGCAAAAATCAATGAATATTGTAAATGCACAAACAGTAATATCTCCACATTGCAAGGTGCAATTCTGAAATTTTTTGCTTTTTCCTGTTAATCCTAGCATGATAAAGAAGATTCAAAGAGAGTGAGATGCCAGCTCCTTTCATTCAGTCAGTAGCTTCAAACATTTCTGGACGTTTTTCAATGGCAAAAATCAATGAATATTGTAAATGCACAAACAGTAATATCTCCACATTGCAAGGTGCAATTCTGAAATTTTTTGCTTTTTCCTGTTAATCCTAGCATGATAAAGAAGATTCAAAGAGAGTGAGATGCCAGCTCCTTTCATTCAGTCAGTAGCTTCAAACATTTCTGGTATATGAAAAACATGTTTTTCAATGGCAAAAATCAATGAATATTGTAAATGCACAAACAGTAATATCTCCACATTGCACGGTGCAATTCTGAAATTTTTAGCTTTTTCCTGCTAATCCTAGCATGATAAAGAAGATTCAAAGAGAGTGAGATGCCAGCTCCTTTCATTCAGTCAGTAGCTTCAAACATTTCTGGACGTTTTTCAATGGCAAAAATCAATGAATATTGTAAATGCACAAACAGTAATATCTCCACATTGCACGGTGCAATTCTGAAATTTTTAGCTTTTTCCTGTTAATCCTAGCATGATAAAGAAGATTCAAAGAGAGTGAGATGCCAGCTCCTTTCATTCAGTCAGTAGCTTCAAACATTTCTGGTATATGAAAAACATGTTTTTCAATGGCAAAAATCAATGAATATTGTAAATGCACAAACAGTAATATCTCCACATTGCAAGATGCAATTCTGAAATTTTTAGCTTTTTCCTGCTAATCCTAGCATGATAAAGAAGATTCAAAGAGAGTGAGATGCCAGCTCCTTTCATTCAGTCAGTAGCTTCAAACATTTCTGGACGTTTTTCAATGGCAAAAATCAATGAATATTGTAAATGCACAAACAGTAATATCTCCACATTGCACGGTGCAATTCTGAAATTTTTAGCTTTTTCCTGTTAATCCTAGCATGATAAAGAAGATTCAAAGAGAGTGAGATGCCAGCTCCTTTCATTCAGTCAGTAGCTTCAAACATTTCTGGTATATGAAAAACATGTTTTTCAATGGCAAAAATCAATGAATATTGTAAATGCACAAACAGTAATATCTCCACATTGCAAGGTGCAATTCTGAAATTTTTTGCTTTTTCCTGTTAATCCTAGCATGATAAAGAAGATTCAAAGAGAGTGAGATGCCAGCTCCTTTCATTCAGTCAGTAGCTTCAAACATTTCTGGTATATGAAAAACATGTTTTTCAATGGCAAAAATCAATGAATATTGTAAATGCACAAACAGTAATATCTCCACATTGCACGGTGCAATTCTGAAATTTTTTGCTTTTTCCTGCTAATCCTAGCATGATAAAGAAGATTCAAAGAGAGTGAGATGCCAGCTCCTTTCATTCAGTCAGTAGCTTCAAACATTTCTGGTATATGAAAAACATGTTTTTCAATGGCAAAAATCAATGAATATTGTAAATGCACAAACAGTAATATCTCCACATTGCACGGTGCAATTCTGAAATTTTTAGCTTTTTCCTGTTAATCCTAGCATGATAAAGAAGATTCAAAGAGAGTGAGATGCCAGCAACTTTCATTCAGTCAGTAGCTTCAAACATTTCTGGTATATGAAAAACATGTTTTTCAATGGCAAAAATCAATGAATATTGTAAATGCACAAACAGTAATATCTCCACATTGCACGGTGCAATTCTGAAATTTTTAGCTTTTTCCTGCTAATCCTAGCATGATAAAGAAGATTCAAAGAGAGTGAGATGCCAGCTCCTTTCATTCAGTCAGTAGCTTCAAACATTTCTGGTATATGAAAAACATGTTTTTCAATGGCAAAAATCAATGAATATTGTAAATGCACAAACAGTAATATCTCCACATTGCAAGGTGCAATTCTGAAATTTTTTGCTTTTTCCTGTTAATCCTAGCATGATAAAGAAGATTCAAAGAGAGTGAGATGCCAGCTCCTTTCATTCAGTCAGTAGCTTCAAACATTTCTGGACGTTTTTCAATGGCAAAAATCAATGAATATTGTAAATGCACAAACAGTAATATCTCCACATTGCAAGGTGCAATTCTGAAATTTTTTGCTTTTTCCTGTTAATCCTAGCATGATAAAGAAGATTCAAAGAGAGTGAGATGCCAGCTCCTTTCATTCAGTCAGTAGCTTCAAACATTTCTGGTATATGAAAAACATGTTTTTCAATGGCAAAAATCAATGAATATTGTAAATGCACAAACAGTAATATCTCCACATTGCACGGTGCAATTCTGAAATTTTTAGCTTTTTCCTGCTAATCCTAGCATGATAAAGAAGATTCAAAGAGAGTGAGATGCCAGCTCCTTTCATTCAGTCAGTAGCTTCAAACATTTCTGGTATATGAAAAACATGTTTTTCAATGGCAAAAATCAATGAATATTGTAAATGCACAAACAGTAATATCTCCACATTGCACGGTGCAATTCTGAAATTTTTAGCTTTTTCCTGCTAATCCTAGCATGATAAAGAAGATTCAAAGAGTGAGATGCCAGCTCCTTTCATTCAGTCAGTAGCTTCAAACATTTCTGGTATATGAAAAACATGTTTTTCAATGGCAAAAATCAATGAATATTGTAAATGCACAAACAGTAATATCTCCACATTGCAAGGTGCAATTCTGAAATTTTTTGCTTTTTCCTGTTAATCCTAGCATGATAAAGAAGATTCAAAGAGAGTGAGATGCCAGCTCCTTTCATTCAGTCAGTAGCTTCAAACATTTCTGGTATATGAAAAACATGTTTTTCAATGGCAAAAATCAATGAATATTGTAAATGCACAAACAGTAATATCTCCACATTGCAAGGTGCAATTCTGAAATTTTTTGCTTTTTCCTGTTAATCCTAGCATGATAAAGAAGATTCAAAGAGAGTGAGATGCCAGCTCCTTTCATTCAGTCAGTAGCTTCAAACATTTCTGGACGTTTTTCAATGGCAAAAATCAATGAATATTGTAAATGCACAAACAGTAATATCTCCACATTGCACGGTGCAATTCTGAAATTTTTAGCTTTTTCCTGCTAATCCTAGCATGATAAAGAAGATTCAAAGAGAGTGAGATGCCAGCTCCTTTCATTCAGTCAGTAGCTTCAAACATTTCTGGTATATGAAAAACATGTTTTTCAATGGCAAAAATCAATGAATATTGTAAATGCACAAACAGTAATATCTCCACATTGCAAGGTGCAATTCTGAAATTTTTAGCTTTTTCCTGTTAATCCTAGCATGATAAAGAAGATTCAAAGAGAGTGAGATGCCAGCTCCTTTCATTCAGTCAGTAGCTTCAAACATTTCTGGACGTTTTTCAATGGCAAAAATCAATGAATATTGTAAATGCACAAACAGTAATATCTCCACATTGCACGGTGCAATTCTGAAATTTTTTGCTTTTTCCTGCTAATCCTAGCATGATAAAGAAGATTCAAAGAGAGTGAGATGCCAGCTCCTTTCATTCAGTCAGTAGCTTCAAACATTTCTGGTATATGAAAAACATGTTTTTCAATGGCAAAAATCAATGAATATTGTAAATGCACAAACAGTAATATCTCCACATTGCACGGTGCAATTCTGAAATTTTTAGCTTTTTCCTGCTAATCCTAGCATGATAAAGAAGATTCAAAGAGAGTGAGATGCCAGCTCCTTTCATTCAGTCAGTAGCTTCAAACATTTCTGGTATATGAAAAACATGTTTTTCAATGGCAAAAATCAATGAATATTGTAAATGCACAAACAGTAATATCTCCACATTGCAAGGTGCAATTCTGAAATTTTTTGCTTTTTCCTGCTAATCCTAGCATGATAAAGAAGATTCAAAGAGAGTGAGATGCCAGCTCCTTTCATTCAGTCAGTAGCTTCAAACATTTCTGGTATATGAAAAACATGTTTTTCAATGGCAAAAATCAATGAATATTGTAAATGCACAAACAGTAATATCTCCACATTGCACGGTGCAATTCTGAAATTTTTAGCTTTTTCCTGCTAATCCTAGCATGATAAAGAAGATTCAAAGAGAGTGAGATGCCAGCTCCTTTCATTCAGTCAGTAGCTTCAAACATTTCTGGTATATGAAAAACATGTTTTTCAATGGCAAAAATCAATGAATATTGTAAATGCACAAACAGTAATATCTCCACATTGCACGGTGCAATTCTGAAATTTTTTGCTTTTTCCTGTTAATCCTAGCATGATAAAGAAGATTCAAAGAGAGTGAGATGCCAGCTCCTTTCATTCAGTCAGTAGCTTCAAACATTTCTGGTATATGAAAAACATGTTTTTCAATGGCAAAAATCAATGAATATTGTAAATGCACAAACAGTAATATCTCCACATTGCAAGGTGCAATTCTGAAATTTTTAGCTTTTTCCTGTTAATCCTAGCATGATAAAGAAGATTCAAAGAGAGTGAGATGCCAGCTCCTTTCATTCAGTCAGTAGCTTCAAACATTTCTGGTATATGAAAAACATGTTTTTCAATGGCAAAAATCAATGAATATTGTAAATGCACAAACAGTAATATCTCCACATTGCACGGTGCAATTCTGAAATTTTTAGCTTTTTCCTGTTAATCCTAGCATGATAAAGAAGATTCAAAAAGAGTGAGATGCCAGCTCCTTTCATTCAGTCAGTAGCTTCAAACATTTCTGGTATATGAAAAACATGTTTTTCAATGGCAAAAATCAATGAATATTGTAAATGCACAAACAGTAATATCTCCACATTGCACGGTGCAATTCTGAAATTTTTTGCTTTTTCCTGCTAATCCTAGCATGATAAAGAAGATTCAAAGAGAGTGAGATGCCAGCTCCTTTCATTCAGTCAGTAGCTTCAAACATTTCTGGTATATGAAAAACATGTTTTTCAATGGCAAAAATCAATGAATATTGTAAATGCACAAACAGTAATATCTCCACATTGCACGGTGCAATTCTGAAATTTTTTGCTTTTTCCTGCTAATCCTAGCATGATAAAGAAGATTCAAAGAGAGTGAGATGCCAGCTCCTTTCATTCAGTCAGTAGCTTCAAACATTTCTGGTATATGAAAAACATGTTTTTCAATGGCAAAAATCAATGAATATTGTAAATGCACAAACAGTAATATCTCCACATTGCACGGTGCAATTCTGAAATTTTTAGCTTTTTCCTGCTAATCCTAGCATGATAAAGAAGATTCAAAGAGAGTGAGATGCCAGCTCCTTTCATTCAGTCAGTAGCTTCAAACATTTCTGGTATATGAAAAACATGTTTTTCAATGGCAAAAATCAATGAATATTGTAAATGCACAAACAGTAATATCTCCACATTGCACGGTGCAATTCTGAAATTTTTAGCTTTTTCCTGTTAATCCTAGCATGATAAAGAAGATTCAAAGAGAGTGAGATGCCAGCTCCTTTCATTCAGTCAGTAGCTTCAAACATTTCTGGTATATGAAAAACATGTTTTTCAATGGCAAAAATCAATGAATATTGTAAATGCACAAACAGTAATATCTCCACATTGCACGGTGCAATTCTGAAATTTTTTGCTTTTTCCTGCTAATCCTAGCATGATAAAGAAGATTCAAAGAGAGTGAGATGCCAGCTCCTTTCATTCAGTCAGTAGCTTCAAACATTTCTGGACGTTTTTCAATGGCAAAAATCAATGAATATTGTAAATGCACAAACAGTAATATCTCCACATTGCACGGTGCAATTCTGAAATTTTTTGCTTTTTCCTGCTAATCCTAGCATGATAAAGAAGATTCAAAGAGAGTGAGATGCCAGCTCCTTTCATTCAGTCAGTAGCTTCAAACATTTCTGGTATATGAAAAACATGTTTTTCAATGGCAAAAATCAATGAATATTGTAAATGCACAAACAGTAATATCTCCACATTGCACGGTGCAATTCTGAAATTTTTAGCTTTTTCCTGTTAATCCTAGCATGATAAAGAAGATTCAAAGAGAGTGAGATGCCAGCTCCTTTCATTCAGTCAGTAGCTTCAAACATTTCTGGTATATGAAAAACATGTTTTTCAATGGCAAAAATCAATGAATATTGTAAATGCACAAACAGTAATATCTCCACATTGCAAGGTGCAATTCTGAAATTTTTAGCTTTTTCCTGTTAATCCTAGCATGATAAAGAAGATTCAAAGAGAGTGAGATGCCAGCTCCTTTCATTCAGTCAGTAGCTTCAAACATTTCTGGACGTTTTTCAATGGCAAAAATCAATGAATATTGTAAATGCACAAACAGTAATATCTCCACATTGCACGGTGCAATTCTGAAATTTTTTGCTTTTTCCTGCTAATCCTAGCATGATAAAGAAGATTCAAAGAGAGTGAGATGCCAGCTCCTTTCATTCAGTCAGTAGCTTCAAACATTTCTGGTATATGAAAAACATGTTTTTCAATGGCAAAAATCAATGAATATTGTAAATGCACAAACAGTAATATCTCCACATTGCACGGTGCAATTCTGAAATTTTTAGCTTTTTCCTGCTAATCCTAGCATGATAAAGAAGATTCAAAGAGAGTGAGATGCCAGCTCCTTTCATTCAGTCAGTAGCTTCAAACATTTCTGGTATATGAAAAACATGTTTTTCAATGGCAAAAATCAATGAATATTGTAAATGCACAAACAGTAATATCTCCACATTGCACGGTGCAATTCTGAAATTTTTAGCTTTTTCCTGCTAATCCTAGCATGATAAAGAAGATTCAAAGAGAGTGAGATGCCAGCTCCTTTCATTCAGTCAGTAGCTTCAAACATTTCTGGTATATGAAAAACATGTTTTTCAATGGCAAAAATCAATGAATATTGTAAATGCACAAACAGTAATATCTCCACATTGCAAGGTGCAATTCTGAAATTTTTTGCTTTTTCCTGCTAATCCTAGCATGATAAAGAAGATTCAAAGAGAGTGAGATGCCAGCTCCTTTCATTCAGTCAGTAGCTTCAAACATTTCTGGTATATGAAAAACATGTTTTTCAATGGCAAAAATCAATGAATATTGTAAATGCACAAACAGTAATATCTCCACATTGCACGGTGCAATTCTGAAATTTTTAGCTTTTTCCTGCTAATCCTAGCATGATAAAGAAGATTCAAAGAGAGTGAGATGCCAGCTCCTTTCATTCAGTCAGTAGCTTCAAACATTTCTGGTATATGAAAAACATGTTTTTCAATGGCAAAAATCAATGAATATTGTAAATGCACAAACAGTAATATCTCCACATTGCACGGTGCAATTCTGAAATTTTTAGCTTTTTCCTGTTAATCCTAGCATGATAAAGAAGATTCAAAGAGAGTGAGATGCCAGCTCCTTTCATTCAGTCAGTAGCTTCAAACATTTCTGGTATATGAAAAACATGTTTTTCAATGGCAAAAATCAATGAATATTGTAAATGCACAAACAGTAATATCTCCACATTGCACGGTGCAATTCTGAAATTTTTTGCTTTTTCCTGCTAATCCTAGCATGATAAAGAAGATTCAAAGAGAGTGAGATGCCAGCTCCTTTCATTCAGTCAGTAGCTTCAAACATTTCTGGACGTTTTTCAATGGCAAAAATCAATGAATATTGTAAATGCACAAACAGTAATATCTCCACATTGCACGGTGCAATTCTGAAATTTTTTGCTTTTTCCTGCTAATCCTAGCATGATAAAGAAGATTCAAAGAGAGTGAGATGCCAGCTCCTTTCATTCAGTCAGTAGCTTCAAACATTTCTGGTATATGAAAAACATGTTTTTCAATGGCAAAAATCAATGAATATTGTAAATGCACAAACAGTAATATCTCCACATTGCACGGTGCAATTCTGAAATTTTTAGCTTTTTCCTGTTAATCCTAGCATGATAAAGAAGATTCAAAGAGAGTGAGATGCCAGCTCCTTTCATTCAGTCAGTAGCTTCAAACATTTCTGGTATATGAAAAACATGTTTTTCAATGGCAAAAATCAATGAATATTGTAAATGCACAAACAGTAATATCTCCACATTGCAAGGTGCAATTCTGAAATTTTTAGCTTTTTCCTGTTAATCCTAGCATGATAAAGAAGATTCAAAGAGAGTGAGATGCCAGCTCCTTTCATTCAGTCA
This sequence comes from Phyllobates terribilis, assembly GCF_046119375.1. Classification (NCBI taxonomy): domain Eukaryota; kingdom Metazoa; phylum Chordata; class Amphibia; order Anura; family Dendrobatidae; genus Phyllobates; species Phyllobates terribilis. Next base: position 19,991 of record NW_027371381.1, read on the forward strand.
GTAGCTTCAAACATTTCTGGACGTTTTTCAATGGCAAAAATCAATGAATATTGTAAATGCACAAACAGTAATATCTCCACATTGCACGGTGCAATTCTGAAATTTTTTGCTTTTTCCTGCTAATCCTAGCATGATAAAGAAGATTCAAAGAGAGTGAGATGCCAGCTCCTTTCATTCAGTCAGTAGCTTCAAACATTTCTGGTATATGAAAAACATGTTTTTCAATGGCAAAAATCAATGAATATTGTAAATGCACAAACAGTAATATCTCCACATTGCACGGTGCAATTCTGAAATTTTTAGCTTTTTCCTGCTAATCCTAGCATGATAAAGAAGATTCAAAGAGAGTGAGATGCCAGCTCCTTTCATTCAGTCAGTAGCTTCAAACATTTCTGGTATATGAAAAACATGTTTTTCAATGGCAAAAATCAATGAATATTGTAAATGCACAAACAGTAATATCTCCACATTGCACGGTGCAATTCTGAAATTTTTAGCTTTTTCCTGCTAATCCTAGCATGATAAAGAAGATTCAAAGAGAGTGAGATGCCAGCTCCTTTCATTCAGTCAGTAGCTTCAAACATTTCTGGTATATGAAAAACATGTTTTTCAATGGCAAAAATCAATGAATATTGTAAATGCACAAACAGTAATATCTCCACATTGCAAGGTGCAATTCTGAAATTTTTTGCTTTTTCCTGCTAATCCTAGCATGATAAAGAAGATTCAAAGAGAGTGAGATGCCAGCTCCTTTCATTCAGTCAGTAGCTTCAAACATTTCTGGTATATGAAAAACATGTTTTTCAATGGCAAAAATCAATGAATATTGTAAATGCACAAACAGTAATATCTCCACATTGCACGGTGCAATTCTGAAATTTTTAGCTTTTTCCTGCTAATCCTAGCATGATAAAGAAGATTCAAAGAGAGTGAGATGCCAGCTCCTTTCATTCAGTCAGTAGCTTCAAACATTTCTGGTATATGAAAAACATGTTTTTCAATGGCAAAAATCAATGAATATTGTAAATGCACAAACAGTAATATCTCCACATTGCACGGTGCAATTCTGAAATTTTTAGCTTTTTCCTGTTAATCCTAGCATGATAAAGAAGATTCAAAGAGAGTGAGATGCCAGCTCCTTTCATTCAGTCAGTAGCTTCAAACATTTCTGGACGTTTTTCAATGGCAAAAATCAATGAATATTGTAAATGCACAAACAGTAATATCTCCACATTGCAAGGTGCAATTCTGAAATTTTTAGCTTTTTCCTGTTAATCCTAGCATGATAAAGAAGATTCAAAGAGAGTGAGATGCCAGCTCCTTTCATTCAGTCAGTAGCTTCAAACATTTCTGGTATATGAAAAACATGTTTTTCAATGGCAAAAATCAATGAATATTGTAAATGCACAAACAGTAATATCTCCACATTGCACGGTGCAATTCTGAAATTTTTAGCTTTTTCCTGTTAATCCTAGCATGATAAAGAAGATTCAAAGAGAGTGAGATGCCAGCTCCTTTCATTCAGTCAGTCGCTTCAAACATTTCTGGACGTTTTTCAATGGCAAAAATCAATGAATATTGTAAATGCACAAACAGTAATATCTCCACATTGCAAGGTGCAATTCTGAAATTTTTTGCTTTTTCCTGCTAATCCTAGCATGATAAAGAAGATTCAAAGAGAGTGAGATGCCAGCTCCTTTCATTCAGTCAGTAGCTTCAAACATTTCTGGTATATGAAAAACATGTTTTTCAATGGCAAAAATCAATGAATATTGTAAATGCACAAACAGTAATATCTCCACATTGCACGGTGCAATTCTGAAATTTTTTGCTTTTTCCTGCTAATCCTAGCATGATAAAGAAGATTCAAAGAGAGTGAGATGCCAGCTCCTTTCATTCAGTCAGTAGCTTCAAACATTTCTGGACGTTTTTCAATGGCAAAAATCAATGAATATTGTAAATGCACAAACAGTAATATCTCCACATTGCAAGGTGCAATTCTGAAATTTTTTGCTTTTTCCTGCTAATCCTAGCATGATAAAGAAGATTCAAAGAGAGTGAGATGCCAGCTCCTTTCATTCAGTCAGTAGCTTCAAACATTTCTGGTATATGAAAAACATGTTTTTCAATGGCAAAAATCAATGAATATTGTAAATGCACAAACAGTAATATCTCCACATTGCACGGTGCAATTCTGAAATTTTTAGCTTTTTCCTGTTAATCCTAGCATGATAAAGAAGATTCAAAGAGAGTGAGATGCCAGCTCCTTTCATTCAGTCAGTAGCTTCAAACATTTCTGGTATATGAAAAACATGTTTTTCAATGGCAAAAATCAATGAATATTGTAAATGCACAAACAGTAATATCTCCACATTGCACGGTGCAATTCTGAAATTTTTAGCTTTTTCCTGCTAATCCTAGCATGATAAAGAAGATTCAAAGAGAGTGAGATGCCAGCTCCTTTCATTCAGTCAGTAGCTTCAAACATTTCTGGTATATGAAAAACATGTTTTTCAATGGCAAAAATCAATGAATATTGTAAATGCACAAACAGTAATATCTCCACATTGCACGGTGCAATTCTGAAATTTTTAGCTTTTTCCTGTTAATCCTAGCATGATAAAGAAGATTCAAAGAGAGTGAGATGCCAGCTCCTTTCATTCAGTCAGTAGCTTCAAACATTTCTGGTATATGAAAAACATGTTTTTCAATGGCAAAAATCAATGAATATTGTAAATGCACAAACAGTAATATCTCCACATTGCAAGGTGCAATTCTGAAATTTTTTGCTTTTTCCTGTTAATCCTAGCATGATAAAGAAGATTCAAAGAGAGTGAGATGCCAGCTCCTTTCATTCAGTCAGTAGCTTCAAACATTTCTGGTATATGAAAAACATGTTTTTCAATGGCAAAAATCAATGAATATTGTAAATGCACAAACAGTAATATCTCCACATTGCATGGTGCAATTCTGAAATTTTTTGCTTTTTCCTGCTAATCCTAGCATGATAAAGAAGATTCAAAGAGAGTGAGATGCCAGCTCTTTTCATTCAGTCAGTAGCTTCAAACATTTCTGATATATGAAAAACATGTTTTTCAATGGCAAAAATCAATGAATATTGTAAATGCACAAACAGTAATATCTCCACATTGCACGGTGCAATTCTGAAATTTTTAGCTTTTTCCTGTTAATCCTAGCATGATAAAGAAGATTCAAAGAGAGTGAGATGCCAGCTCCTTTCATTCAGTCAGTAGCTTCAAACATTTCTGGTATATGAAAAACATGTTTTTCAATGGCAAAAATCAATGAATATTGTAAATGCACAAACAGTAATATCTCCACATTGCACGGTGCAATTCTGAAATTTTTTGCTTTTTCCTGCTAATCCTAGCATGATAAAGAAGATTCAAAGAGAGTGAGATGCCAGCTCCTTTCATTCAGTCAGTAGCTTCAAACATTTCTGGTATATGAAAAACATGTTTTTCAATGGCAAAAATCAATGAATATTGTAAATGCACAAACAGTAATATCTCCACATTGCACGGTGCAATTCTGAAATTTTTTGCTTTTTCCTGTTAATCCTAGCATGATAAAGAAGATTCAAAGAGAGTGAGATGCCAGCTCCTTTCATTCAGTCAGTAGCTTCAAACATTTCTGGTATATGAAAAACATGTTTTTCAATGGCAAAAATCAATGAATATTGTAAATGCACAAACAGTAATATCTCCACATTGCAAGGTGCAATTCTGAAATTTTTTGCTTTTTCCTGTTAATCCTAGCATGATAAAGAAGATTCAAAGAGAGTGAGATGCCAGCTCCTTTCATTCAGTCAGTATCTTCAAACATTTCTGGACGTTTTTCAATGGCAAAAATCAATGAATATTGTAAATGCACAAACAGTAATATCTCCACATTGCACGGTGCAATTCTGAAATTTTTAGCTTTTTCCTGTTAATCCTAGCATGATAAAGAAGATTCAAAGAGAGTGAGATGCCAGCTCCTTTCATTCAGTCAGTAGCTTCAAACATTTCTGGTATATGAAAAACATGTTTTTCAATGGCAAAAATCAATGAATATTGTAAATGCACAAACAGTAATATCTCCACATTGCACGGTGCAATTCTGAAATTTTTAGCTTTTTCCTGTTAATCCTAGCATGATAAAGAAGATTCAAATAGAGTGAGATGCCAGCTCCTTTCATTCAGTCAGTAGCTTCAAACATTTCTGGTATATGAAAAACATGTTTTTCAATGGCAAAAATCAATGAATATTGTAAATGCACAAACAGTAATATCTCCACAATGCAAGGTGCAATTCTGAAATTTTTAGCTTTTTCCTGTTAATCCTAGCATGATAAAGAAGATTCAAAGAGAGTGAGATGCCAGCTCCTTTCATTCAGTCAGTAGCTTCAAACATTTCTGGTATATGAAAAACATGTTTTTCAATGGCAAAAATCAATGAATATTGTAAATGCACAAACAGTAATATCTCCACATTGCACGGTGCAATTCTGAAATTTTTAGCTTTTTCCTGTTAATCCTAGCATGATAAAGAAGATTCAAAGAGAGTGAGATGCCAGCTCCTTTCATTCAGTCAGTAGCTTCAAACATTTCTGGTATATGAAAAACATGTTTTTCAATGGCAAAAATCAATGAATATTGTAAATGCACAAACAGTAATATCTCCACATTGCAAGGTGCAATTCTGAAATTTTTTGCTTTTTCCTGTTAATCCTAGCATGATAAAGAAGATTCAAAGAGAGTGAGATGCCAGCTCCTTTCATTCAGTCAGTAGCTTCAAACATTTCTGGTATATGAAAAACATGTTTTTCAATGGCAAAAATCAATGAATATTGTAAATGCACAAACAGTAATATCTCCACATTGCACGGTGCAATTCTGAAATTTTTTGCTTTTTCCTGTTAATCCTAGCATGATAAAGAAGATTCAAAGAGAGTGAGATGCCAGCTCCTTTCATTCAGTCAGTAGCTTCAAACATTTCTGGACGTTTTTCAATGGCAAAAATCAATGAATATTGTAAATGCACAAACAGTAATATCTCCACATTGCACGGTGCAATTCTGAAATTTTTTGCTTTTTCCTGCTAATCCTAGCATGATAAAGAAGATTCAAAGAGAGTGAGATGCCAGCTCCTTTCATTCAGTCAGTAGCTTCAAACATTTCTGGTATATGAAAAACATGTTTTTCAATGGCAAAAATCAATGAATATTGTAAATGCACAAACAGTAATATCTCCACATTGCAAGGTGCAATTCTGAAATTTTTTGCTTTTTCCTGCTAATCCTAGCATGATAAAGAAGATTCAAAGAGAGTGAGATGCCAGCTCCTTTCATTCAGTCAGTAGCTTCAAACATTTCTGGACGTTTTTCAATGGCAAAAATCAATGAATATTGTAAATGCACAAACAGTAATATCTCCACATTGCAAGGTGCAATTCTGAAATTTTTTGCTTTTTCCTGCTAATCCTAGCATGATAAAGAAGATTCAAAGAGAGTTGAGATGCCAGCTCCTTTCATTCAGTCAGTAGCTTCAAACATTTCTGGTATATGAAAAACATGTTTTTCAATGGCAAAAATCAATGAATATTGTAATGCACAAACAGTAATATCTCCACATTGCACGGTGCAATTCTGAAATTTTTAGCTTTTTCCTGTTAATCCTAGCATGATAAAGAAGATTCAAAGAGAGTGAGATGCCAGCTCCTTTCATTCAGTCAGTAGCTTCAAACATTTCTGGTATATGAAAAACATGTTTTCAATGGCAAAAATCAATGAATATTGTAAATGCACAAACAGTAATATCTCCACATTGCACGGTGCAATTCTGAAATTTTTAGCTTTTTCCTGCTAATCCTAGCATGATAAAGAAGATTCAAAGAGAGTGAGATGCCAGCTCCTTTCATTCAGTCAGTAGCTTCAAACATTTCTGGTATATGAAAAACATGTTTTTCAATGGCAAAAATCAATGAATATTGTAAATGCACAAACAGTAATATCTCCACATTGCACGGTGCAATTCTGAAATTTTTAGCTTTTTCCTGTTAATCCTAGCATGATAAAGAAGATTCAAAGAGAGTGAGATGCCAGCTCCTTTCATTCAGTCAGTAGCTTCAAAACATTTCTGGTATATGAAAAACATGTTTTTCAATGGCAAAATCAATGAATATTGTAAATGCACAAACAGTAATATCTCCACATTGCAAGGTGCAATTCTGAATTTTTTGCTTTTTCCTGTTAATCCTAGCATGATAAAGAAGATTCAAAGAGAGTGAGATGCCAGCTCCTTTCATTCAGTCAGTAGCTTCAAACATTTCTGGTATATGAAAAACATGTTTTTCAATGGCAAAAATCAATGAATATTGTAAATGCACAAACAGTAATATCTCCACATTGCACGGTGCAATTCTGAAATTTTTTGCTTTTTCCTGCTAATCCTAGCATGATAAAGAAGATTCAAAAGAGAGTGAGATGCCAGCTCCTTTCATTCAGTCAGTAGCTTCAAACATTTCTGGTATATGAAAAACATGTTTTTCAATGGCAAAAATCAATGAATATTGTAAATGCACAAACAGTATATCTCCACATTGCACGGTGCAATTCTGAAATTTTTAGCTTTTTCCTGTTAATCCTAGCATGATAAAGAAGATTCAAAGAGAGTGAGATGCCAGCTCCTTTCATTCAGTCAGTAGCTTCAAACATTTCTGGTATATGAAAAACATGTTTTTCAATGGCAAAAATCAATGAATATTGTAAATGCACAAACAGTAATATTCCACATTGCACGGTGCAATTCTGAAATTTTTTGCTTTTTCCTGCTAATCCTAGCATGATAAAGAAGATTCAAGAGAGTGAGATGCCAGCTCCTTTCATTCAGTCAGTAGCTTCAAACATTTCTGGTATATGAAAAACATGTTTTTCAATGGCAAAAATCAATGAATATTGTAAATGCACAAACAGTAATATCTCCACATTGCACGGTGCAATTCTGAAATTTTTTGCTTTTTCCTGTTAATCCTAGCATGATAAAGAAGATTCAAAGAGAGTGAGATGCCAGCTCCTTTCATTCAGTCAGTAGCTTCAAACATTTCTGGACTGTTTTTCAATGGCAAAAATCAATGAATATTGTAAATGCACAAACAGTAATATCTCCACATTGCACGGTGCAATTCTGAAATTTTTAGCTTTTTCCTGTTAATCCTAGCATGATAAAGAAGATTCAAGAGAGTGAGATGCCAGCTCCTTTCATTCAGTCAGTAGCTTCAAACATTTCTGGTATATGAAAAACATGTTTTTCAATGGCAAAAATCAATGAATATTGTAAATGCACAAACAGTAATATCTCCACATTGCACGGTGCAATTCTGAAATTTTTTAGCTTTTTCCTGTTAATCCTAGCATGATAAAGAAGATTCAAAGAGAGTGAGATGCCAGCTCCTTTCATTCAGTCAGTAGCTTCAAACATTTCTGGTATATGAAAAACATGTTTTTCAATGGCAAAAATCAATGAATATTGTAAATGCACAAACAGTAATATCTCCACAATGCAAGGTGCAATTCTGAAATTTTTAGCTTTTTCCTGTTAATCCTAGCAAGATAAAGAAGATTCAAAGAGAGTGAGATGCCAGCTCCTTTCATTCAGTCAGTAGCTTCAAACATTTCTGGTATATGAAAAACATGTTTTTCAATGGCAAAATCCAATGAATATTGTAAATGCACAAACAGTAATATCTCCACATGCACGGTGCAATTCTGAAATTTTTAGCTTTTTCCTGTTAATCCTAGCATGATAAAGAAGATTCAAAGAGAGTGAGATGCCAGCTCCTTTCATTCAGTCAGTAGCTTCAACATTTCTGGTATATGAA
>NW_027371382.1:0-27827 GCF_046119375.1 Phyllobates terribilis
CTACATACAGATTTATACAGCCACCACTAGATGGAGCTCACTACATACAGATTTATACATCCACCACTAGGGGGAGCTCAATGCATACAGATTTATACAGTCACCACTAGGGGGAGATCACTACATACAGATTTATACAGCCATCACTAGGGGGAGCGCACTACATACAGATTTATACAGCCACCACTAGGGGGAGCTCACTACATACAGATTTATACAGCCACCACTAGGGGGAGCTCACTACATACAGATTTATACAGCCATCACTAGAGGGAGCTCACTATATACAGATTTATACAGCCACCACTAGAGGGAGCTCACTATATACAGATTTATACAGTCACCACTAGAGGGAGCTCACTATATACAGATTTATACAGCCACCACTACGGGGAGCTCACTAAATACAGATTTATACAGCCATCACTAGGGGGAGCTCACTACATACAGATTTATACAGCCACCACTAGAGGGAGCTCACTACATACAGATTTATACAGCCACCACTAGAGGGAGCGCACTACATACAGATTTATACAGCCACCACTAGGGGGAGCTCACTACACACACATTTATACAGCAACCACTAGAGGGAGCTCACTACATACAGATTTATACAGCCACCACTAGAGGGAGCTCACTATATACAGATTTATACAGTCACCACTAGAGGGAGCTCACTACATACAGGTTTATACAGTCACCACTAGAGGGAGCTCACTACATACAGATTTATACAGTCACCACTTGGGGTAGCTCACTACGTACAAATTTATACAGCCACCACTAGGGGGAGCTCACTACACACACATTTATACAGCAACCACTAGAGGGAGCTCACTACATACAGATTTATACAGCCACCACTAGAGGGAGCTCACTATATACAGATTTATACAGCCACCACTAGAGGGAGCTCACTACATACAGATTTATACAGCCATCACTAGGGGGAGCGCACTACATACAGATTTATACAGCCACCACTAGGGGGAGCTCACTACATACAGATTTATACAGCCACCACTAGGGGGAGCTCACTACATACAGATTTATACAGCCATCACTAGAGGGAGCTCACTATATACAGATTTATACAGCCACCACTAGAGGGAGCTCACTATATACAGATTTATACAGTCACCACTAGAGGGAGCTCACTATATACAGATTTATACAGCCACCACTACGGGGAGCTCACTAAATACAGATTTATACAGCCATCACTAGGGGGAGCTCACTACATACAGATTTATACAGCCACCACTAGAGGGAGCTCACTACATACAGATTTATACAGCCACCACTAGAGGGAGCGCACTACATACAGATTTATACAGCCACCACTAGGGGGAGCTCACTACACACACATTTATACAGCAACCACTAGAGGGAGCTCACTACATACAGATTTATACAGCCACCACTAGAGGGAGCTCACTATATACAGATTTATACAGTCACCACTAGAGGGAGCTCACTACATACAGGTTTATACAGTCACCACTAGAGGGAGCTCACTACATACAGATTTATACAGTCACCACTTGGGGTAGCTCACTACGTACAAATTTATACAGCCACCACTAGGGGGAGCTCACTACACACACATTTATACAGCAACCACTAGAGGGAGCTCACTACATACAGATTTATACAGCCACCACTAGAGGGAGCTCACTATATACAGATTTATACAGCCACCACTAGAGGGAGCTCACTATATACAGATTTATACAGTCACCACTAGAGGGAGCTCACTACATACAGGTTTATACAGCCACCACTAGAGGGAGCTCACTACATACAGATTAATACAGTCACCACTAGATGGAGCTCACTACATACAGCTTTATACAGCCACCAGTAGAGGGAGCTCACTACATACAGATTTATACAGCCACCACTAGATGGAGCTCACTACATACAGATTTATACATCCACCACTAGGGGGAGCTCAATGCATACAGATTTATACAGTCACCACTAGGGGGAGATCACTACATACAGATTTATACAGCTACCACTAGAGGGAGCTCACTACATACAGATTTATACAGCCACCACTAGATGGAGCTCACTACATACAGATTTATACATCCACCACTAGAGGGAGATCTCTACATACAGATTTACACAGTCACCACTAGAGGGAGCTCACTACATACAGATTTATACAGGCACCACTAGAGGGAGCTCTCTACATACAGATTTGTACAGCCACCACTAGGGGGAGCTCACTACATACAGATTTATACAGCCATCACTAGGGAGAGCTCACTAAATACAGATTTATACAGGCACCACTAGAGGGAGCTCATTACATACAAATTTATACAGGCACCACTAGGAGGAGATCTCTACATACAGAATTACACAGTCACCACTAGAGGGAGCTCACTACATACAGATTTATACAGGCACCACTAGAGGGAGCTCTCTACATACAGATTTGTACAGCTGCCACTAAGAGGAGCTTACTACATACACATATATGCATCCACCACTAGGAGAAGCTCACTAAATACAGATTTACACAGTCACCACTTGGGATAGCTCACTACATACACATTTATGCATCCACCACTAGAGGGAGCTCACTACATACAGATTAATACAGTCACCACTAGAGGGAGCTCACTACATACAGATTTATACAGCCACCACTAGAGGGAGCTCACTAGATACAGATTTATACAGCCACCACTAGAAGGAGCTCACTAAATACAGATTTATACAGTCACCACTAGAGGGAGCTCACTACATACAGATTTATACAGCCTCCACTAGAGGGAGCTCACTACATACAGATTTATACAGCCACCACTAGGGGGAACTCACTACATACAGATTTATACAGCCACCACTAGGGGGAACTCACTACATACAGATTTATACAGCCATCACTAGGGGAGCTCACTACATACAGATTTATACAGCCATCACTAGAGGGAGCTCACTACATACAGATTTATACAGCCACCACTAGAGGGAGCACACTACATACAGATTTATACAGCCACCACTAGAGGGAGCTCACTACATACAGATTTATACAGCCATCACTAGGGGGAGCGCACTACATGCAGATTTATACAGCCATCACTAGGGGGAGCTCACTACATACAGATTTATACAGCCACCACTAGAGGGAGCTCACTACATACAGATTTATACAGCCATCACTAGGGGGAGCGCACTACATACAGATTTATACAGCCACCACTAGGGGGAGCTCACTACATACAGATTTATACATCCACCACTAGGGAGAGCTCACTACATACAGATTTATACAGCCATCACTAGAGGGAGCACACTACATACAGATTTATACAGCCATCACTAGGGGGAGCGCACTACATACAGATTTATACAGCCACCACTAGGGGGAGCTCACTACATACAGATTTATACATCCACCACTAGGGAGAGCTCACTACATACAGATTTATACAGCCATCACTAGAGGGAGCTCACTACATACAGATTTATACAGCCATCACTAGGGGGAGCTCACTACATACAGATTTATACATCCACCACTAGGGAGAGCTCACTACATACAGATTTATACATCCACCACTAGGGGGAGCACACTACATACAGATTTATACAGCCACCACTAGGGGGAGCTCACTACATACAGATTTATACAGCCATCACTAGAGGGAGCTCACTATATACAGATTTATACAGCCACCACTAGAGGGAGCTCACTATATACAGATTTATACAGTCACCACTAGAGGGAGCTCACTATATACAGATTTATACAGCCACCACTACGGGGAGCTCACTAAATACAGATTTATACAGCCATCACTAGGGGGAGCTCACTACATACAGATTTATACAGCCACCACTAGAGGGAGCTCACTACATACAGATTTATACAGCCACCACTAGAGGGAGCGCACTACATACAGATTTATACAGCCACCACTAGGGGGAGCTCACTACACACACATTTATACAGCAACCACTAGAGGGAGCTCACTACATACAGATTTATACAGCCACCACTAGAGGGAGCTCACTATATACAGATTTATACAGCCACCACTAGAGGGAGCTCACTATATACAGATTTATACAGTCACCACTAGAGGGAGCTCACTACATACAGGTTTATACAGTCACCACTAGAGGGAGCTCACTACATACAGATTTATACAGTCACCACTTGGGGTAGCTCACTACGTACAAATTTATACAGCCACCACTAGGGGGAGCTCACTACACACACATTTATACAGCAACCACTAGAGGGAGCTCACTACATACAGATTTATACAGCCACCACTAGAGGGAGCTCACTATATACAGATTTATACAGCCACCACTAGAGGGAGCTCACTATATACAGATTTATACAGTCACCACTAGAGGGAGCTCACTACATACAGGTTTATACAGCCACCACTAGAGGGAGCTCACTACATACAGATTAATACAGTCACCACTAGATGGAGCTCACTACATACAGCTTTATACAGCCACCAGTAGAGGGAGCTCACTACATACAGATTTATACAGCCACCACTAGATGGAGCTCACTACATACAGATTTATACATCCACCACTAGGGGGAGCTCAATGCATACAGATTTATACAGTCACCACTAGGGGGAGATCACTACATACAGATTTATACAGCTACCACTAGAGGGAGCTCACTACATACAGATTTATACAGCCACCACTAGATGGAGCTCACTACATACAGATTTATACATCCACCACTAGGGGGAGCTCAATGCATACAGATTTATACAGTCACCACTAGATGGAGCTCACTACATACAGATTTATACAGCCACCACTAGGGGGAGCTCACTATATACAGATTTATACTGTCACCACTAGATGGAGCTCACTACATACAGATTTATACAGCCACCAGTAGAGGGAGCTCACTACATACAGATTTATACACTCACCACTAGCGGGAGTTCACGATATACAGATTTACATAGTCACCACTAGGGAGAGCTCACTACATGCAGATTTATACAGCTCCCACTAGAGGGAGCTCGCTACAGAGAGAATTACACAGCCACCACTAGGAGGAGCTCACTACAGAGAGAATTACACAGCCACCACTAGAGGGAGCTCACTACATACAGATTTATACAGCCACCACTAGAGGGAGCTCACTACATACAGATTAATACAGTCACCACTAGAGGGAGATCACTACATACAGATTTATACAGCCACCAGTAGAGGGAGCTCACTATATACAGATTTATACAGTCACCACTAGAGGGAGCTCACTACATACACATTTATGCATCCATCACTAGAGGGAGCTCACTGCATACAGATTAATACACTCACCACTAGGGGGAGTTCACTATATACATATTTACATAGTCACCACTAGGGGGAGTTCACTATATACATATTTACATAGTCATCGCTAGGGAGAGCTCACTACATGCAGATTTATACAGCCACCACTAGAAGGAGCACACTACAGAGAGAATTAGACAGCCACCACTAGGAGGAGCTTAATACTTACAAATTTACACAGTCACCACTAGAGGGAGCTCAGTACATACAGATTTATACAGCCACTACTAGGAGGAGCTCACTACATGCAGATTTATACAGTCACCACTAGGGGGAGTTCACTATATACAGATTTACATAGTCACCACTAGGGAGAGCTCACTACATACAGATTTATACAGTCACCACTAGGGGGAGCTCACTACATACAGATTTATACAGCCACCACTAGAGGGAGCTCACTACATACAGATTTACATAGTCACCACTAGGGAGAGCTCACTTACATGCAGATTTATACAGCCACCACTAGAAGGAGCTCACTACATACAGATTTATACAGCCACCACTAGGGGGAACTCACTGCATACAGATTTATACAGCAACCACTAGAAGGAGTTCACTACATACAGATTTATACAGCCACCACCAGGGGGAGCTCACTACATACAGATTATACAGCCACCACTAGAAGGAGTTCACTATATACAGATTTATACAGCCACCACTAGGGGGAGCTCACTACATACAGATTATACAGCCACCACTAGAAGGAGTTCACTACATACAGATTTATACAGCTGCCACTAAGAGGAGCTCACTACATACAGATTTATGCAGCCACCACTAGAGGGAGCTCACTACATGCAGATTTATACAGCTGCCACAAAGAGGAGATCACTACATACAGATTTATACAGCCACCACTAGGGGGAGCTCAATACATACAGATTTATACAGCCACCACTAGGGGGAGCTCACTACATACACATTTATGCATCCACCACTAGGGGGAGCTCACTACATACACATTTATGCAACAACCACTAGGGGGAGCTCACTGCATACACATTTATGCATCCACCACTAGGAGGAGCTCACTACATACAGATTTACACAGTCACCACTAGATGGAGTTTACTACATACAGATTTATACAGCCACCACTAGAGGGAGCTCACTACATACAGATTTATACAGCCACCACTAGAGGGAGCTCACTACATACAGATGTATACAGTCACCAATAGATGGAGCTCACTATATACAGATTTATACAGCCACCACTAGAGGGAGCTCACTACATACAGATTTATACAGCCACCACTAGAGGGAGCTCACTACATACAGATGTATACAGTCACCAATAGATGGAGCTCACTATATACAGATTTATACAGCCACCACTAGAGGGAGCTCACTACATACAGATTTATACAGCCACCACTAGAGGGAGCTCACTACATACAGATTTATACAGTCACCAATAGATGGAGCTCACTATATACAGATTTATACAGCCACCACTAGAGGGAGCTCACTGCAGAGAGAATTACACAGCCACCACTAGGAGGAGCTTACTACATACAAATTTACATGTTCACCACTAGAGGGGGATCACTATATACAGATTTGTACAGCTGCCACTAAGAGGAGCTTACTACATACACATTTATGCACCCATCACTAGGGGGAGCTCACTACATACAGATTTATACAGCCACCACTAGAGGGAGCTCACTACATAGAGATTTATACCGGCACCACTAGAGGGTGCTCACTACATAGAGATTTATACCGGCACCACTAGGGGGAGCTCACTACATACAGATTTATACAGCCACCACTAGAGGGAGTTCACTACATACAGATTTATACAGCCACCACTAGAGGGAGTTCACTACATACAGATTTATACAGCCACCACTAGAGGGAGTTCACTACATACAGATTTATACAGCCACCACTAGGAGGAGCTCACTACATACAGATTTATACAGCCACCACTAGAGGGAGTTCACTACATACAGATTTATACAGCCACCACTAGGGGGAGCTGACTACATACAGATTTATACAGCCACCACTAGAGGGAGCTCATTACATACAGATTTATACAGCCACCATGACATCTGCTTTTCAATAGCCCAATTCTAGTGATAATCATGGCGATCACCAGGAGGAGCTCACATTATACCATCTATACATTGAACTCAATAATATAACTAAACGTCGTGTCTCCCACTAGCGTTGGCTGAATGTAGCTAGAAACGCATCCGTAATTCTGTGACTGCCGTAGATTTAGAGCTCCAGAAGAGATAGAGATAAATTCTGGAAATAATCAGGACAATACCGAACCTAAAAATAAAGTCATGATTTATCATTAGAGTAAAAATGGCTCTGACTGTGACTTTATATTTGTCTTATTCATTTTTTGGTTTGCGCCCTTTCTAGGTACCTTTTGCCTCTTTTTCTTTGACAATGTGGATCTCCTTTTCCTCCTCCAGATCTTTTAGTCTCGTTCATCATTCGCGACTTTTTACAACACTGCTACATTTTTGCACGATTGCACGCTCGCGCCTCTAGCGGGGTTCAAATTCTGGCTAATTTTATTTTAGCGCAACCGCAGACCACCGTGCAACATTTTAAGGGATCGTTTTTCTTTGTTTTGCTTTCGAAAAGGCACAAAAAAAAAAGTAAAAGACAAAACAGAAAAGTGACTTAAAAACAACAACAACCCGCTAACGGAGAATCAGAGCTTTAGTTTATAAACTGCGATCTTAGCAAATAAATTTGGTGCAAAGTGAATCTGCCGGGAAGGGGTTAAAAAATAATGAACTTTCATATTAACCTTTTGTCATACCCCACGTGACCTCTTGGGGGGGGGGGTCTTGTCAGCGGTGGCATCTACCAAAGAAGATTGAAGAAGAGCTGATGGATGGACTAGCCGGGGAGCGCAGGGGTGGGACATGTACGACATCCCAGAGTCCAGGATAGGCGGAGAGACATTCTGCAGAAATTTTGCAGATCTTATCCCCTCCAAAAAAAATGAAGCTTAGAACTGAATTGCTCATCTGTGGTCATTAATATCTTAAACCTGACAAAAAATTATGTGCAATTCACATCATAACCACTGGATGTCCCCATACAGACACATAGAGCATAAACTTCTCCCAACAGAATCATGTTTTTCCGGCTGCCCATAATCACCATGTGTGATCCCCTCTATGGAAGGTTTTGTCACTGGACGGATGAGTCACTCGATGTGGAGATTTCACTCGCGTCCTGGAAGACGTCTCTCGCCATTCACAAGGGTTTAGTTCGCTTTGTTGCATAAATTTAATGAAAATGTAATTCTAAAAACAATGTGATTGTAAAATGTATTCCAGAAAATGATTCATGAGACCGGAAGAAAAGCTAGTATGGCGGAGTTCACACTAGGACACCATCTATCAAAAAAAAAAACATTGTGTCTTTACGAGTTGTGGAATTCTTCTCTTCTTTGCTGTACTTGAGACTTCTTCTATCTGCTGCACCGACTTGTTTTCGGCTCCCCTTTCTCATGCATGTGTTTGTTTGAAAATGGGATTTAAAACTTTTTTTCCTTTCACGCATTGTAGAAAATCATGTTCCCTCTGCCTTCAACCACCAAAACAAGTAAAATGAACATGCCAGTCTAATATGTCCAGGAACTGTCTTTTTCAGTGGGCGGTTCCTCTTCATCAGCATTCTACCAGTACTACTGGTCCTGGAACTTCCACTTAATAATAGCTCCTGTGATTGTACAATACTTTGCCTGTACAGATTTGGCAAATATTCCCAGGAAATTCAATTTGTGACAAATAAATTGACTGCAAATAGAAAGTATTTCACAGCCTAAAATTCCCCTGAACAACGTGTGTGACACTATTGTCCTTCCCTCACACCCTAATCACCTTCACTACTGGGTTGTCACACACTACTTCTACAGTTTCTTTAGTATTTTATGACTTTCTCTCCCCATCTCTAGTACTAAGCTGTGAGCTGTGACGTCCGCTTACTATCCAGATTCACCACAAAATGGTTATTCCATTTCCCCTGCTTTTATACAGGCTGTGATAGTCTCTCCTGAGAACTGTTACAGTGAGTACGGAAAGTATTCAGACCCCTTTAGTTTTTTCACTCTTTGTTTCATTGCAGCCATTTGGTAAATTCTAAAAAGTTCATTTTTTCTCATTAAAGTACACTCTGCACCCCATCTGGACTGAAAAAAAAACTGAAATGTAGAAATGTTTGAAAATGTATTAAAAAAGAAAAACTGAAATATCACATGGTCATAAGTATTCAGACCCTTTGCTCAGTATTGAGTAGAAGCCCCCTTTTGAGCTAGTACAGCCATGAGTCTTCTTGGGAATGATGCAACAAGTTTTTCACCCCTGGATTTGGGGTTCCTCTGCCGTTCTTCCTTGCAGATCCTCTCCAGGTCCGTCAGGTTGGATGGTGAACGTTGGTGGACAGCCATTTTCAGGTCTCTCCAGAGATGCTCAATTGGGTTTAGGTCAGGGCTCTGGCTGGGCCAGTCAAGAATGGTCACAGAGTTGTTCTGAAGCCACTCCTTTGTTATTTTAGCTGTGTGCTTAGGGTCATTGTCTTGTTGGAAGGTGAAGCTTCAGCCAAGTCTGAGGTCCAGAGCACTCTGGAAGAGGTTTTCATCCAAGATATCTCTGTACTTGGCCGCATTCATGTTTCCTTCAATTGCAACCAGTCGTCCGGTCCCTGCAGCTGAAAAACACCCCCATAGCATGATGCTGCCACCACCATGTGACGTGCCCCCTGGGCCGTGTGTGTGTGGGGATACCCGGAACCGGACCCATTGTGGATGCTGGGGGTTGTAGTCCTTGCGTAGCGGGGACCCGGTCCCGTGGCTCAGGGTGGTCAACCCAAATGGCGGTCTATATGCTGAATGTCCGACTACGCCACCCGTGGATTGCGGTCAGAGTGAACCGCCGCTGCGGGGCAGACCGCTGAGGCTGGTGTTGTGGGTGCAGCAGGGGGTAGTATAACTCCCCACGGGAGGAGTATAGCCTCAGGGCAGCAAGTGTGGAGGTTGGGGGTGATGGCGCGCGGCCACGTTACTCCAGCTGGTCATAACGTCCCACGTCGCACTGTGCTCACCAGGTGAGGGTCTCGGCCTACTCCCAGATAACTTTGGAGCGTTTCACAGGACCCCCTTTATGTGTCCTTTCTCTGGCCTGTCATACCCCACCAAAGACCTCGCTTCTGTCCGGCTGCCTCGGGCCTTCTCTGGTAAAACTTGGCGCCAGTTTCCCTGACCCTATGTGGTGCCTTCCTAGCGGGTGTAGCGAGGGGCTGCGCCACGTGAAATGTCACAGCCTCCGGTTTCTAGCTGAGGGTAGTTCCCCGCCTCCACTAGTTTAGGGGACCGGTCTCCCCCTTTGGCCTGACCCCCCTACGCAGGTAGATTCGGGCGTACTGTGGCGACTCGCCGATCCGCACCCCTGGGGTCCCTTCGTTCCTTGTTCCTGGAGCCTCCTCCGCTCCTCTTCCTTCCTTCTCCTTCCTCCAGGCTCCGGCCTTACTCTTAGGCCAGCCTGCGGAGCAGAGCCCATGCAGAGACTCTGCTCCCACCTCCTGCTCCCTCTTCTTCTCTGTCTGCACTCCACTGAACTAAGATGGTGCCCACCTTTTATACCTCCCTCTAGGTGCACCCAGGAACTGCTTCCTCCCTCCTATGCACTACAGGGTTCCCCTTTCCTAGGTGTTCCCTCCCCCCACTCCAGCCAGGGACAGGGACTGTCGTGCTCTACTTGGAGCATATCGGTCGCCCTGCCCCCCGGAAATGTGGTGTAATGCATGCAGGTATCGGGGTCCTGATCCACACTCCATCCTTACCTGGAAGTGAGATATCGCACATCTGGATGAGATGCAATACCTCTGTAGCGGCCGAACCCTTGGGGCGCTACACATGTTTCACTGTTGGGATTGTATTGGGCAGGTGATGAGCAGAGCCTGGTTTTCTCCACACATACCGCTTAGAATTATCACCAAAAAGTTCTATCTTCGTCTCATCAGACCAGAGAATCTTATTTCTCATAGTCTGGGAGTCCTTCATGTGTTTTTGAGCAAACTCTATGCGGGCTTTCATATTTCTTGCACCGAGTATAGGCTTCCATCGGGACACTCTGACATAAAGGCCCAACTGGTGGAGGTCTGCAGTGATACTTTCTCCCATCTCCCTACTGCATCTCTGGAGCTCAGCCACAGTGATCTTGGGGTTCTTCTTTACCTCTCTCACCAAGGCTCTTCTCACACAATTGCTCAGTTTAGTTGGACGGCTAGATCTAGGAAGACTTCTGGTGGTCCCAAACTTCTTCCATTTAAGGATTATGGAGGCCACTGTGCTCTTAGGAACCTTGAATAATGCAGAAATTCTTTTGTAACCTTGGCCTGATCTGTGCCTTGCCACAATTCTGTCTCTGAGCTCCTTGGGCGGTTCCTTTGAGCTCATGATTCTCATTTGGTCTGACATGCACTGTGAGCTGTGAGGTCTTATATAGACAGGTGTGTGCCTTTCCAAATCAAGTCCTATCAGTTTAATTAAACACAGCTGGACTCCAATGAAGGAGTAGAACCATCTCAAGGAGGATCACAAGGAAATGGACAGCATGTGACTTACATATGAGTGTCTGAGCAAAGGGTCTGAATACTTATGACCATGTGATATTTCAGTTTTTCTTTTTTAATAAACTTGCAAAAATGTCTACATCTCTGTTTTTTTCAGTCAAGATGGGGTGCAGAGTGTACTTTAATGAGAAAAAAATGAACTTTCTAGAAATGGCTGCAATGAAACAAAGAGTGAAAAATTTAAAAGGGTCTGAATACTTTCCGTACCCACTGTATATCTTGATTGACAGCAGTCAAGGAAGCGCTGCCAGAACACAATCATTAGCTGTTCACAAACACTGCAGCTGCATTCACAAAGTGTCAGCTCTTGCGTGCGTCTGCCACTCCGTAGTGTCCTGCAGATAGGAGCCGGCGATGAGAGCCTGCACTGACACTATGGTCCTGATTCATCATTGCCTTTGTGCCTGTTTTTTTTTTGCCTAGTTTTGTGTGTTTTGCACCTTTCTTTTGTTTGCACCCAATTCATTATTCTATTCACACCTTTATGAGGTCTACTTCATATGTATTCGCCTCTTTTTTTTCCGCTCTGTAGATGGAGTCTAGCGATTCCAGATGTTTTCGCCCGATTCATCAATTGTGACTTTTTTTTAAAAAAAAGTAAAATTTGGAGCAACTTCACTCCATTTTCCTCCAGGTGTTTTTTTTTTTGAGTATGCCAGTATTTTGGCTTAATTTTTGCACCAATTTGTGAAACGTTCGACTTTTGTCACCAAAAAAGTCACAAAGAACAGTTCAAGACAAATAAAAACATTTTTTACTTTGTACCAAATTCATTCATTTGTTGCACCATTTTGATGAATTTGGTGCCCAAACAGCAACTTATACCAAAAGACAAAAAAAAAGGAAAGGGAGTTTAAAAAACCCACAAATGATGAATCGGGGTCGTCCAATGTGATTACGCCTGCAATGTCCATACAGCGGTGTAGAGCTGCTGATTGTCATATCTGTCAATCAGCGGCTCTACGCCTCTGCACAGACACTGCAACTGCGCTCACATTGTGTAATTGTTGACTCTCATCGCTGGCTCCTGTCTGCAGGACACTACTGAGCGGCAGCCGCAGACAGGAGCCAGCGATGAAAACCGGCAATTACTCTATGTGAGCTCGACTGCAGGGTCCATGCAGAGCCGCTGATAGAGTTCAAACAATGCTCGCTTGAGTGTTCTCAACCAATATATAACAGTGCTCAATTTGCAAATTGAGGCGGTGTAATGGTGCACCGAGCCCTTGGCTACATCAAGGGTGCACCGAAGTTTCCTTATTTGCATACAAAATAAATATTGTTTTATGGCAACTGAATGACTGCATCCTATAAGTACAGGCGCTCCCTGAAGAAGGCTGACGAAACGCGCGTCGGGGCGGCTGGCCATCTTTCATGTCCACACATCAGCTCACTAAGGTAATGACTTTCATTGCTCATCTCCGTATATTATGCATGTCATAGAAAGGAGTTTGGCACTATTATACAAAGGGGTCTGATATTATTATTAATATCTGGCTTCATTTGGCCAAGTGCTGGTTGCATGAGATCCTTGTGGGTTGCTTAATTAATTATACAAATATGATGCACATTATGCACATGTTAAAATTATTAGATGGATATTACTAACTACATGTCTCAGCATGCAATTTAGATCTTGATCAACATACCTCTGCTATGAGTATTTATGACATTGCCTCAATGATGTGCCTGCTATCTTGTGAAGCAATTTGTTTGTTTTTTTAATCTATTTTAATCATGATTATTTCATAATAAAAGTTACATTTTATGGTCTAATATACTCGTATTTTCTTGGGAGTAATGTCCTGAAAGAAAAATAATGTTATCCTATAGTACAGGTATGACTTTTACAGGAGTTAAGCATCCTACAGACCTGTTTTAAGTGGTTTAGGTAGCATTCATTTTGGGGGGTGAGGGGCAGACTCCCTATAAAGTGAATCTCCAAATTTTATTTTCATTCCCTTTTAAGGTCCAACCTACATCCTTATGGTGGTCAGAGATGTTGTTTTACTTTACAAAGCTCCAAACCCTCGAGCGTAGGAATGTATTCAAAAGATGCATGCTTCCTGCAACCACCACTAGAGGGAGCTAATACGAGATGATCGTTGACCTCAGTGTGTGAGAAGTGTGCAGTGCAGTGCTGCCTCCGGTGGCAGTCGCAGAGGGAGTCATCTTTGACATCCTCTTCTACGCAGAGTATTTGGAGCTCTGTATAAAAAAAAACATCATAAAGATATATTAAAAAAATGAATCAGAGCAGAAATCTGCAAGTAAAATAGATTTAAAAAAATTCACTTTACAAATAATAAGTTTTTATTTTTTTCCCATACTTTTTGAAGGACAGGCTTCATCCCCCCGCAGCATTCCCATGCGATACAATTACTAGTGAAGTACATGTCGTGGCGCTATGATGAATACACTACATTATTACAATCTTCTATCACATCCGCTACATGAGTGAATACATTACATATCTTTAAAATACCTATAAACTCCACATTGAAGATACGTCGGGCTTTCATATGGGAACGTCGTTCACATTTACATTTATATAAGAAAATACTGAAAACACACATTTCTCAACACAACTTCCCGCTGATGCCAATGAGCAGCCGCCATTCTGTGTAGGACGCCTGAAGCTGTCGGAGATGAATGCCGCCATTGTGCTGAAGGTACGTCATGTAGATCAAGCTTTCTTCAGATTAAGTCAATCCTCTGTGGCGGTCAATGGCGTATGTAGCCCATGAGGCTGCCAGGGGGTCCATGGTGAAGGGACTTCCCACCCTGGTTGACCTCAACGTCATATCCAATGGAAGGTTCGAACCGCCGCCATCGTGCTGAAGATACGTCATGCAGATCAAGCTTTCTTCAGATTAAGTCAATCCTCTGTGGTGGTCAATGGCGTATGTAGCCCATGAGGCAGCCAGGGGGGCCATGGTGAAGGGAGTTCCCGCCCTGGTTGACCTCAACGTCATATCCAATGGAAGGTTCGAACCCTTCAGAGGGCACCACAACATGGAAGAAATAGCCAAAAAGTCATTCCACCTCTGGGAAGTTGGAGTTCTTCTTCTGGGGTGGATGGAGAATATGAAGGTATAAACCAGCCCACCTAGCAATTTGGTATGGGACCCGCCATCTCCTTTCTCTACACCCCTAAATCTACTTATTGGCCCACGATCAAGATTTCATCATGTTTCTGTAGGCCAAAGTGGTGGATCGTTCCAACTGTTTGGCTAGAAGGACATCCAGATCTTGAGACGTCTTGTCCAGCTTCTCCGCCAAATGGGAGGTGGATTGAAGCAGATGATTCATCGTAAGGAAGTTATTCTTCAGTCTAGAGAAGAAGCAGAATAAGAAAAGTGAGTCAAAGAAGGAAAATAATTGCAACATTTTTGGGATTCGGATAGTATGAAAAATAAATTTTTGGACTCTGCCGGTATAACCTGTGCAATGTCAGACCCTATGAGATGATATAGAGCTGATCAGACCCATGTCCTACAAACAGGAGGACAAAGTGCTACAGAGAGGTGGGTTATCAACACATTTGTCAACTGCAGCTTGCTGATGGTTTCCATTTTGGATCCAACATCTAAATGACTACGAAGTGAAATCAATAGAAATAAGACACTTTTGGAGATTGCGGTGGCCAACGAGACGAAGGAGTTAACTCCCGCGGAAGCCGATTGCCGCCCCATCACTCGGAAAAACATCCTCCTGCCATTATAACGTCGTTAGTCGAGGACTGTCTCTCCTTTTGTTTTACACTTTTTGGAATTGATGATTTCCAGGCCGTTACCTGAGGATCATCCATCATCCTGCCAATAACAGTGTGGAGATGATCTGCGGCCGGTTGTTCTGCGGACAGATAAGATCTAGAGGAGCCAATTATTCTCCTGTGGTTGTGGGACGCTGCCCCCCCCCCACAGGTAGTGAGAAATGTGAAGGCAATTGTACATGTTCCTTAAGTAGCATCCTCCTCGGTCATCACTCGTCCCATGCTATGCGTAGAAGAACGGTACAGAGGTCATTCGGATGACCAGTGGGAGCCCAAGGGGTCGGATCCCCACCAATTCTGCAATGATGAGATGGGTCATAAATGTCTATCAGGAGGGGGGTTCACCTTTGGGACTGGCACCAATATTGCAGAGTATTAACATGTTCCTCGGATCAGCTCATTGCTCGTGTGTTGAGGACCCATAAGAAGTAACAAATGAGTTCATCAAAGTATCAGAAGATACAGGAGTCCATGAAGCGTCCTACGTTTTGGTCAACAGCCATGGCCACGAATAAGGCACAACCTTCAGAAACCTAGGACACTTTATGGACTCCTGCACTTTTTTTTTTATAACGTTTATTCCTTCATGGTTAAAATAAGGTGTTATGGGATCCTCGGACCCCCAACCCATCTGAGAAATGGAGGGCACCGTATACAGTAAGAGAAAGAATGGAGAATTAGCCACTCTCACCATGCTGCTCTATGGGAGATAGGGAAGCAACTGAGCAAACTATCTGATTCCAATGGAAGAGAATGGAGACCGAAAGGAAGGAGAGAAGGAGGAAAAGACGGAAAGAAGGAGGGAAGGAGAAAAGGAATAAAAGAAGGAAGCAAAAAGCAAAGAAAGAACAAAGAAAATACCTAGTAGAGGAAGGAAGGAGGGAAGGTGAGGAGGAAAAGAAGAAAGGAAAAAGCAAGGAAGGAACCAAGAAAAGATGTAATAGAGGAAGGAAGGAGGAAAGGAAGGAGAGAAGGGAGGAAGAATCAGAATAAGGAGCAAAGGATAGAAGCAAAGAGTGAAGGACTGAGGCTGACAAGAAAGGAAGGAATGAAGGAGGGAAGAAGCAAAGGAAGGAGAGAAGGAAATATCAGAAGAAAGATTAAAGGATGGAAGCAAGGAGTTAAGGAAGGAAGCAGAGAAGAAAGGAGCAGAGGTGGGAAAAAAGTGAAGGAAGGGTGGAAATATGGAAGGAATGAGAGAAGAAAAGAAGTAATAGAGGAAGGAGGGTGGGAAGGATCAGAAGAAGGAGCATAGGATGGGGGAAAGGAGTGAAGAATGAATGCAGAGAAGAAAACAGCAGAGGAAGGAAGCAGCAAAGAAAGGAAAGAAGGAAGGGAAGTGGGAAGGAAGAAAGGAAGAAGCAAAGGAAGGAGTCAAGGAAGGAATGATCTGAAAAGGAGCAAGAAGTGAGGGAAGGAGGCAGATAAGGAAGGAGCAGAGGAAACTTGGAAGGAGGTAAGCAAAGAAGTAAGGAAGGAGCAAAAGGAGCAATTGAAGTAAAGTGAAGAAAGAAGAGAATAATCGAAGGATGGATGGAGGAGCATAGTAGGGATCGAAGGAAGGGAGGAAGGTAGGAAAGAAGGAAGGGAATTATTCTTTCCTCAAAGAGAAGTCAAGAAGAAAGTGACTGAAGATGAAGTGGAGCCACCAATATCCTTCAATATCACATTGGTGGATTATATCTAGGTGTTAGTTTAGACAACTGAACACATGAGGCTCGGAGTCTTACTTCTTCCTCTCATCCAGGAGCTCTCCTCCATCATCATCCATCCGGGTGTGGAGCTCATGGATGATTTTGTTCAGTGTCCCATAGAATTCCTTGTTGTCCTCCCGGATTCCCTTATTATGTTCTGAGATGACCTGCTGGTACCCCAGGTCCTGGGCGTCAGCGTTCACCGTATACTTCAGGCTCTGCAGAACCCGATTGTGGTCCTGTAGAAGGTTCTGGAAATACTTCACGTCCTCCTTGATGCCAGCAGAGTTGTCCTTGCCCAGACAGGACTCCTGACGAGGAGTCACAAATGTCAGCTGACACGTGTTTGTGTCTTGTGGGTGATGGCGGGAATCTTTAGGTTGATCCTGAGGAGTGTCAAGGATGTATCCAGACCCCAGATCGGCCAGGATGTCGTCTCCACTTTGGCCGGAGCTGAGGGACACAACGAGGCAGAGGTTCAGCACCAGACGGACGGCCACGAGCTGCCGCATTGTACCCTGCAATCACACAAATAGGAAGCATTAATGTCGGCCTCTTACCCAGGATGTTCTACTGTGCAGATGGAGGAGACTTTATTGCATATAAATTACATGTTAAAGGCATTTTCTAATGATCTTTAAAGGGGTTGTTCACTATTTGAAAACTATTAGGATAGATCATCGGTGTCAGCTTGAAGGGGTCCGACACTCACACTCACCGACGATCCGAGTGCCGTCCGCTCTTCACTGACTAATAGATAGGAGAAGGTGGAGAAACTTTTAATTTTTTCATAAAAAAACACTGAGAAATTCGGACAGCACATGAAAAAAATGGACGTCTGAATGAAGCCTTAGTTGACATCGAACATTATCGGAAATAATGATAACCAATTTTGTAAATGAAGCCGAATTGTTATCCAAAGACAGAACTAACATATTCTTGTATAATTTCCTTAACTATTTAAAGACTTCTGATTACTGTCAGTGAACCGAGATGTTCTTACATTAAGGGCTCGAGTCATCACTGCTTTTGTGCCTTTTAAAAATGGTCCTATTATTTAATTTGCACCTTTTTTAAAGTTACTTTCCCTGGTTTTATCTGTTTGTTTGTTTTTTCTTGCTTGGCATTACGGCCGTGGCTTTGGATATTTGAGCATATTTTTTATTTTGTGCTAATTCATCAAACTTTGTGCTGCCATTTTTATGAATTTGGCACAAAATCAGCTAATCTTGGGCTCCTTCCTGGTATATATATCCCCCATCCTGGTATATATATCCCCCATCCTGGTATATCCCCCATCCTGGTATATATATCCCCCATCCTGGTATATATGTCCCCCATCCTGGTATATCCCCCATCTTGGTGTAAATGTCCCCCATCCTGGTATATATATCCCCCATCCTGGTATATCCCCCATCCTGGTATATATGTCCCCCATCCTGGGCACCATTCTGGTATATCCCCCATCTTGGTATATATGTCCTCCATCCTGGTATATATATCCCCAATCCTGGTATATCCTCCATCCCGGTATATATGTCCCCCATCCTGGGCCCCATCCTGGTATATCCCCCATCCTGGTATATATGTCCCCCATCCTGGGCCCCATCCTGGTACATCCCCCATCTTGGTATATATATCCCCCATCCTGGTATATATATCCCCCATCCCGGTATATATGTCCCCCATCCTGGTATATCCCCCATCCCGGTATATATGTCCCCCATCCTGGTATATATATCCCCCATCCTGGTATATCCCCCATACCGGTATATATGTCCCCCATCCTGGTATATCCCCCATCCCGGTATATATGTCTCCCATCCTGGTATATATGGTACCCATCCTGGTGTATATGTCCCCCATCCTGGTATATATGTCTCCCATCCTGGTATATATGGTACCCATCCTGGTATATATATGCCCCATCCTGGTATATCCCCCATCCTGGTATATATATCCCCCATCCTGGTATATATGTCCCCCATCCTGGTATATCCCCCATCTTGGTATAAATGTCCCCCATCCTGGTATATATATCCCCCATCCTGGTATATCCCCCATCCTGGTATATATGTCCCCCATCCTGGGCACCATTCTGGTATATCCCCCATCTTGGTATATATGTCCTCCATCCTGGTATATATATCCCCCATCCTGGTATATCCTCCATCCCGGTATATATGTCCCCCATCCTGGGCCCCATCCTGGTATATCCCCCATCCTGGTATATATGTCCCCCATCCTGGGCCCCATCCTGGTACATCCCCCATCTTGGTATATATATCCCCCATCCTGGTATATATATCCCCCATCCTGGTATATCCCCCATACCGGTATATATGTCCCCCATCCTGGTATATCCCCCATCCCGGTATATATGTCCCCCATCCTGGGCCCCATCCTGGTATATCCCCCATCCCGGTATATATGTCCCCCATACTGGGCCCCATTCTGGTACATCCCCCATCTTGGTATATACTGTATATCCCCCATCCTGGTATATATATCCTCCATCATGGTATATCCCCCATCTTGGTATATATATCCCCCATCCTGGTATATCCCCCATCTTGGTATATATGTCCCCCATCCTGGTATATATATCCCTCATCCTGGTATATCCCCCATCCCGGTATATATGTCCCCCATCCTGGGCCCAATCCTGGTATATCCCCAATCTTGGTATATATGTCCCCCATCCTGGTATATATACAGTGGGGGAAATAATTATTTCATCCTTTGCTGTTTTTGTTAGTTTACCCACTGACAAAGACATGAACAGTCTATAATTTTAAGGGTAGGTTAATTTTAACATTGAGAGATCGAATATCCAAAAAAAATCAAGAAAATCACATTGTATAAATTAGATACATTTTTTTATGCATTGTAGACTGGTCATGTCTTTGTCAGTGGGCAAACTTACAAAAACAACAAGGGATCAAATAATTATTTCCTGCACTGTATCCCCCATCCTGGTATAAATATCCCCCTTCCTGGTATATATATCCCCCATCCTGGTATATATCCCCCGTTCTGCAGCTACTTTTTAATGCATAGAAAAAAAATAAACCATTCTACTCACCTTCCCTCCGCTCCCCCATTATGCGGCGTCCTCTTCTAAAGCCGGCAGCTGACTTCAGCGTACAAGCAAGAAGAGCGCATGACGTCACAGCCATATGTCCCCAGTCACGTGCACGCCGTCAGCTTCTGGCCTCTGATTGGCCGGCAGTGTGTATTGCTGTGCACGAACCCAACAGGTCTCTGCACCGCAGTACATTCAGTTGAAGTCTGTGCTGGCGTCGGCAGCCCCTCACCCACTGGGCCCAGTCGCGGTTGAGACTTCTGCGACCGCGATCATTACACCTCTGAGTCTTAGTCTATGTTCACACACAGTTTTTTCTTTGCAGCAGATCCCATTTAAAATTCTCTTCAAAAAACACATATCCATGGAAAATCCAACTTGCCATTTTTTTTCTTCATATGACAAGGGTTTTTTTTAGCTTTTTTTTTCCCCCTGAAGAGTTTTTGAAAACTCCTGGTGAAAAAAAAAAAAAGTGCAAGCTACCTGTTTGAAGCAGATCCTGATGGAATCGAAATCTAAAGACTACAAAAAAAAGTCTACAGGGAAAAAAAAAACCTCTGCGAAAACCTTTTACAAATTCTTCAAAACTGCTCCAGGAAATGAAAAACTTTCCAAAAACTCCTAAAAAAAAGGAGAGTTTTCTGACGTCAGCTTGGCCATCTAGTTGTTTTTGAACTACTATAAAAACTCAGTGTGTACAAAGCTGAAGGGTCCGCTAAAGGTGTTTTCAACAGTTTTCTAGTGCAAAACACCTTCAAATGTAGCAAAATGTTTTACTCAGCCAGAAGTTGAGCAAAAATGATGTGACTTTTGGTGGTTTTACACCAGACCGGCCAGCCTCACAAAAACAGGTGTGGAGCATATCGAAGACCAAATTGGTCGTCAAAATTTGTGCCACTTTTGAGCTTGAAATTTCGCTAGTAATTTCTGGACCAAACAAGTAAATATCAGCAGAAGCAGGTTTTGCTGCATTTTTAGTGAAAAAAACAGGTACCGCAATATGTGAAACACATTTATTTTGGGGATTTTCTCAAGTTTAAACCATAATGTCTTAGTGTTCTCAACTGAGATGGCAGTTAGGATTAGTACAGTTTAATGAAATTAGTGATGCGTATAAGGTAAACCTTGACCTACCAAGGAGTGAAATTGAACAATGCCTGTGGCCGACCAAAGTGTGAAAGTAAACAGTGTCCTACAAACTTAATACTCTGCCAATGTCTTAGGTAAACTATTCCCAACCAATTCACCTCCCTCCGCTCTTACGTTTGTAATTGTGTATTTTTTCATGAACTCATATGAAAGTTTTTGTTCAGAATATTCACTATTTTTTCAGCTATAAATTTTTTTTTACACTAAATAATTTGATCAAATTGCCCTTT
Source organism: Phyllobates terribilis (assembly GCF_046119375.1). Classification (NCBI taxonomy): domain Eukaryota; kingdom Metazoa; phylum Chordata; class Amphibia; order Anura; family Dendrobatidae; genus Phyllobates; species Phyllobates terribilis. The sequence goes on from NW_027371382.1 coordinate 21,916, forward strand.
TTCCAAAAATGGTTTTATGGTTTCATACATGGTGACCAGTGTTGATGCTTCTGTGCTGGAAGCAAAGCTGAACTTTGGGATCCTGAAAAACTTAGCAAAAAATGCAGAAAAAAACTGCTTTTTGTAAGCAGCTTTTTTACTGCCAACAGAGCAGGTTTTGCCTGCAGATAAAAACGCAGCAAAAACGCAACGTGTGAACATAGCCTTACTTTTTTGGGGTTTTTTTGTCTAGTTTTTGCTGTGTTTCTCCTGTTTTTGATTGTTGCCAATTTCTTCTTTGCATTTGCACCTTTTTTCTATCATCCGTTCACCTGTTTGCTTTTTCTCTTTGACATTGTGGACCTGATTTCCGTTTTCCGTTTTCCAGCTTCATCCATTGCTATTTTTTTGTGACATTTTAGCCCACATTTTTTCCACTGGCCTCTCGGTAGCGATTTAATAGATGCCTGATTTTTTTTTTTTTTTCTCTTTTTGGGCAAAAATTTTGACGAAATTTTAACGGAACTTGAAAAAGGACTTGCATTTTTTTATTTGTGCAGAATTCATGAACCCGCATGCGGCATTTTGAAGAATGTGGTGCAAAAAAGGACAACGATAGACAAAAAAAAAAGTATTCCTCCGCGGTGCAGGTGCGGCGGTATTTATAGCTATTGGTGTCAGAGCAAATAATCCTCGGCTCATCCATTACCGGAGGATGAGACAGAAATACTGTCATTACCGAGAGGGAAGAAATGAATTAACGAGGTGCAAATCAGCCGAGATGGTCAGTGCGCTGCAGGTGTCACAACATGGACAACATGGAGGTGCTAGGACCACGCAGCGTCTCCATCTCACAGATCATCCTTTATTCCAGGGCAGGTGTTAGTCTACAACCGTCTGCTGCCGGAGACAGACGAGCTCCCAGCACAGCACCGCCAGGGGAGTGTGCACAGCGGCGGCAGGCGGGACGGGCGGACACAGCAGAGCGCAACCTGGCACCTAACTGTATAGGGTGGGACAGGAAGAAAAAACCCAGTATTGATCATGCAGTCCTATGTAACACCACAGATAATGTACTAGATGTCACCTGCAGTCCTATGTAACACCACAGATAACACAGTGATGACTCTCTGAGTACAGATAATGTAGTAGATGTCACCTGCAGTCCTATGTAACACCACAGATAACACAGTGATGACTCTCTGAGTACAGATAATGTAGTAGATGTCACCTGCAGTCCTATGTAACACCACAGATAACACAGTGATATCTCTCTGAGTACAGATAATGTAGTAGATGTCACCTGCAGTCCTATGTAACACTACAGATAACACAGTGATATCTCTCTGAGTACAGATAATGTAGTAGATGTCACCTGCAGTCCTATGTAACACCACAGATAACACAGTAATAACTCTCTGAGTACAGATAATGTAGTAGATGTCACCTGCAGTCCTATGTAACACCACAGATAACACAGTGATAACTCTCTGAGTACAGATAATGTAGTAGATGTCACCTGCAGTCCTATGTAACACCACAGATAACACAGTGATATCTCTCTGAGTACAGATAATGTAGTAGCTGTCACCTGCAGTCCTATGTAACACCACAGATAACACAGTGATATCTCTCTGAGTACAGAAAATGTAGTAGATGTCACCTGCAGTCCTATGTAACACCACGGATAACACAGTGATAACTCTCTGAGTACAGACAATGTAGTAGATGTCACCTGCAGTCCTATGTAACACCACAGATAACACAGTGATAACTCCCTGAGTACAGATAATGTAGTAGATGTCACCTGCAGTCCTATGTAACACCACAGATAACACAGTGATAACTCCCTGAGTACAGATAATGTAGTAGATGTCACCTGCAGTCCTATGTAACACCACAGATAACACAGTAATAACTCTCTGAGTACAGATAATGTAGTAGATGTCACCTGCAGTCCTATGTAACACCACAGATAACACAGTGATGACTCTGAGTACAGATAATGTAGTAGATGTCACCTACAGTCCTATGTAACACTACAGATAACACAGTGATAACTCTCTGGGTACAGATAATGTAGTAGATGTCACCTGCAGTCCTATGTAACACCACAGATAACACAGTGATAACTCCCTGAGTACAGATAATGTAGTAGATGTCACCTGCAGTCCTATGTAACACCACAGATAACACAGTGATAACTCTCTGGGTACAGATAATGTAGTAGATGTCACCTGCAGTCCTATGTAACACCACAGATAACAGTGATAACTCTCTGAGTACAGATAATGTAGTAGATGTCACCTGCAGTCCTATGTAACACCACAGATAACACAGTGATAACTCCCTGAGTACAGATAATGTAGTAGATGTCACCTGCAGTCCTATGTAACACCACAGATAACACAGTAATAACTCTCTGAGTACAGATAATGTAGTAGATGTCACCTGCAGTCCTATGTAACACCACAGATAACACAGTGATAACTCTCTGAGTACAGATAATGTAGTAGATGTCACCTGCAGTCCTATGTAACACCACAGATAACACAGTGATAACTCCCTGAGTACAGATAATGTAGTAGATGTCACCTGCAGTCCTATGTAACACCACAGATAACACAGTGATAACTCTCTGAGTACAGATAATGTAGTAGATGTCACCTGCAGTCCTATGTAACACCACAAATAACACAGTGATAACTCTCTGAGTACAGATAATGTAGTAGATGTCACCTGCAGTCCTATGTAACACCACAAATAACACAGTGATAACTCTCTGAGTACAGATAATGTAGTAGATGTCACCTGCAGTCCTATGTAACACCACAGATAACACAGTGATAACTCTCTGAGTACAGATAATGTAGTAGATGTCACCTGCAGTCCTATGTAACACCACAGATAACACAGTGATATCTCTCTGAGTACAGATAATGTAGATGTCACCTGCAGTCCTATGTAACACCACAGATAACAGTGATCACTCTCTGAGTACAGATAATGTAGTAGATGTCACCTGCAGTCCTATGTAACACCACAGATAACACAGTGATAACTCTCTGGGTACAGATAATGTAGTAGATGTCACCTGCAGTCCTATGTAACACCACAGATAACACAGTGATGACTGAGTACAGATAATGTAGTAGATGTCACCTGCAGTCCTATGTAACACCACAGATAACACAGTGATAACTCTCTGGGTACAGATAATGTAGTAGATGTCACCTGCAGTCCTATGTAACACCACAGATAACACAGTGATGACTGAGTACAGATAATGTAGTAGATGTCACCTGCAGTCCTATGTAACACCACAGATAACACAGTGATATCTCCCTGAGTACAGATAATGTAGTAGATGTCACCTGCAGTCCTATGTAACACCACAGATAACACAGTGATAACTCTCTGGGTACAGATAATGTAGTAGATGTCACCTGCAGTCCTATGTAACACCACAGATAACACAGTGATGACTGAGTACAGATAATGTAGTAGATGTCACCTGCAGTCCTATGTAACACCACAGATAACACAGTGATAACTCTCTGGGTACAGATAATGTAGTAGATGTCACCTGCAGTCCTATGTAACACCACAGATAACACAGTGATGACTGAGTACAGATAATGTAGTAGATGTCACCTGCAGTCCTATGTAACACCACAGATAACACAGTGATATCTCCCTGAGTACAGATAATGTAGTAGATGTCACCTGCAGTCCTATGTAACACCACAGATAACACAGTGATAACTCTCTGGGTACAGATAATGTAGTAGATGTCACCTGCAGTCCTATGTAACACCACAGATAACACAGTGATGACTGAGTACAGATAATGTAGTAGATGTCACCTGCAGTCCTATGTAACACCACAGATAACACAGTGATAACTCTCTGAGTACAGATAATGTAGTAGATGTCACCTGCAGTCCTATGTAACACCACAGATAACACAGTAATAACTCTCTGAGTACAGATAATGTAGTAGATGTCACCTGCAGTCCTATGTAACACCACAGATAACACAGTGATAACTCTCTGAGTACAGATAATGTAGTAGATGTCACCTGCAGTCCTATGTAACACCACAGATAACACAGTGATATCTCTCTGAGTACAGATAATGTAGTAGATGTCACCTGCAGTCCTATGTAACACCACAGATAACACAGTGATAACTCCCTGAGTACAGATAATGTAGTAGATGTCACCTGCAGTCCTATGTAACACCACAGATAACACAGTGATAACTCTCTGAGTACAGATAATGTAGTAGATGTCACCTGCAGTCCTATGTAACACCACAAATAACACAGTGATAACTCTCTGAGTACAGATAATGTAGTAGATGTCACCTGCAGTCCTATGTAACACCACAGATAACACAGTGATAACTCTCTGAGTACAGATAATGTAGTAGATGTCACCTGCAGTCCTATGTAACACCACAGATAACACAGTGATATCTCTCTGAGTACAGATAATGTAGATGTCACCTGCAGTCCTATGTAACACCACAGATAACAGTGATCACTCTCTGAGTACAGATAATGTAGTAGATGTCACCTGCAGTCCTATGTAACACCACAGATAACACAGTGATAACTCTCTGGGTACAGATAATGTAGTAGATGTCACCTGCAGTCCTATGTAACACCACAGATAACACAGTGATGACTGAGTACAGATAATGTAGTAGATGTCACCTGCAGTCCTATGTAACACCACAGATAACACAGTGATAACTCTCTGGGTACAGATAATGTAGTAGATGTCACCTGCAGTCCTATGTAACACCACAGATAACACAGTGATGACTGAGTACAGATAATGTAGTAGATGTCACCTGCAGTCCTATGTAACACCACAGATAACACAGTGATATCTCCCTGAGTACAGATAATGTAGTAGATGTCACCTGCAGTCCTATGTAACACCACAGATAACACAGTGATAACTCTCTGGGTACAGATAATGTAGTAGATGTCACCTGCAGTCCTATGTAACACCACAGATAACACAGTGATGACTGAGTACAGATAATGTAGTAGATGTCACCTGCAGTCCTATGTAACACCACAGATAACACAGTGATAACTCTCTGGGTACAGATAATGTAGTAGATGTCACCTGCAGTCCTATGTAACACCACAGATAACACAGTGATGACTGAGTACAGATAATGTAGTAGATGTCACCTGCAGTCCTATGTAACACCACAGATAACACAGTGATATCTCCCTGAGTACAGATAATGTAGTAGATGTCACCTGCAGTCCTATGTAACACCACAGATAACACAGTGATAACTCTCTGGGTACAGATAATGTAGTAGATGTCACCTGCAGTCCTATGTAACACCACAGATAACACAGTGATGACTGAGTACAGATAATGTAGTAGATGTCACCTGCAGTCCTATGTAACACCACAGATAACACAGTGATAACTCTCTGGGTACAGATAATGTAGTAGATGTCACCTGCAGTCCTATGTAACACCACAGATAACACAGTGATGACTGAGTACAGATAATGTAGTAGATGTCACCTGCAGTCCTATGTAACACCACAGATAACACAGTGATAACTCTCTGAGTACAGATAATGTAGTAGATGTCACCTGCAGTCCTATGTAACACCACAGATAACACAGTAATAACTCTCTGAGTACAGATAATGTAGTAGATGTCACCTGCAGTCCTATGTAACACCACAGATAACACAGTGATAACTCTCTGAGTACAGATAATGTAGTAGATGTCACCTGCAGTCCTATGTAACACCACAGATAACACAGTGATATCTCTCTGAGTACAGATAAAGTAGTAGATGTCACCTGCAGTCCTATGTAACCACACCCCCCCCCCCCCCCCCACCCCCCCCCCCAGATAACACAGTGATAACTCCCTGTAGTAC
>NW_027371383.1:0-27810 GCF_046119375.1 Phyllobates terribilis
ATTTTTGCCATTGAAAAACATGTTTTTCATATACCAGAAATGTTTGAAGCTACTGACTGAATGAAAGGAGCTGGCATCTCAATCTCTTTGAATCTTCTTTATCATGCTAGGATTAACAGAAAAAGCTAAAAATTTCAGAATTGCACCGTGCAATGTTGAGATATTACTGTTTGTGCATTTACAATATTCATTGATTTTTGCCATTGAAAAACATGTTTTTCATATACCAGAAATGTTTGAAGCTACTGACTGAATGAAAGGAGCTGGCATCTCACTCTCTTTGAATCTTCTTTATCATGCTAGGATTAGCAGGAAAAAGCAAAAAATTTCAGAATTGCACCTTGCAATGTGGAGATATTACTGTTTGTGCATTTACAATATTCATTGATTTTTGCCATTGAAAAACATGTTTTTCATATACCAGAAATGTTTGAAGCTACTGACTGAATGAAAGGAGCTGGCATCTCACTCTCTTTGAATCTTCTTTATCATGCTAGGATTAACAGGAAAAAGCTAAAAATTTCAGAATTGCACCGTGCAATGTGGAGATATTACTGTTTGTGCATTTACAATATTCATTGATTTTTGCCATTGAAAAACATGTTTTTCATATACCAGAAATGTTTGAAGCTACTGACTGAATGAAAGGAGCTGGCATCTCACTCTCTTTGAATCTTCTTTATCATGCTAGGATTAGCAGGAAAAAGCAAAAAATTTCAGAATTGCACCTTGCAATGTGGAGATATTACTGTTTGTGCATTTACAATATTCATTGATTTTTGCCATTGAAAAACATGTTTTTCATATACCAGAAATGTTTGAAGCTACTGACTGAATGAAAGGAGCTGGCATCTCACTCTCTTTGAATCTTCTTTATCATGCTAGGATTAACAGGAAAAAGCAAAAAATTTCAGAATTGCACCTTGCAATGTGGAGATATTACTGTTTGTGCATTTACAATATTCATTGATTTTTGCCATTGAAAAACATGTTTTTCATATACCAGAAATGTTTGAAGCTACTGACTGAATGAAAGGAGCTGGCATCTCACTCTCTTTGAATCTTCTTTATCATGCTAGGATTAACAGGAAAAAGCTAAAAATTTCAGAATTGCACCGTGCAATGTTGAGATATTACTGTTTGTGCATTTACAATATTCATTGATTTTTGCCATTGAAAAACATGTTTTTCATATACCAGAAATGTTTGAAGCTACTGACTGAATGAAAGGAGCTGGCATCTCACTCTCTTTGAATCTTCTTTATCATGCTAGGATTAGCAGGAAAAAGCAAAAAATTTCAGAATTGCACCTTGCAATGTGGAGATATTACTGTTTGTGCATTTACAATATTCATTGATTTTTGCCATTGAAAAACATGTTTTTCATATACCAGAAATGTTTGAAGCTACTGACTGAATGAAAGGAGCTGGCATCTCACTCTCTTTGAATCTTCTTTATCATGCTAGGATTAACAGGAAAAAGCTAAAAATTTCAGAATTGCACCGTGCAATGTGGAGATATTACTGTTTGTGCATTTACAATATTCATTGATTTTTGCCATTGAAAAACATGTTTTTCATATACCAGAAATGTTTGAAGCTACTGACTGAATGAAAGGAGCTGGCATCTCACTCTCTTTGAATCTTCTTTATCATGCTAGGATTAACAGGAAAAAGCTAAAAATTTCAGAATTGCACCGTGCAATGTGGAGATATTACTGTTTGTGCATTTACAATATTCATTGATTTTTGCCATTGAAAAACATGTTTTTCATATACCAGAAATGTTTGAAGCTACTGACTGAATGAAAGGAGCTGGCATCTCACTCTCTTTGAATCTTCTTTATCATGCTAGGATTAGCAGGAAAAAGCAAAACATTTCAGAATTGCACCTTGCAATGTGGAGATATTACTGTTTGTGCATTTACAATATTCATTGATTTTTGCCATTGAAAAACATGTTTTTCATATACCAGAAATGTTTGAAGCTACTGACTGAATGAAAGGAGCTGGCATCTCACTCTCTTTGAATCTTCTTTATCATGCTAGGATTAGCAGGAAAAAGCAAAAAATTTCAGAATTGCACCTTGCAATGTGGAGATATTACTGTTTGTGCATTTACAATATTCATTGATTTTTGCCATTGAAAAACATGTTTTTCATATACCAGAAATGTTTGAAGCTACTGACTGAATGAAAGGAGCTGGCATCTCACTCTCTTTGAATCTTCTTTATCATGCTAGGATTAACAGGAAAAAGCTAAAAATTTCAGAATTGCACCGTGCAATGTGGAGATATTACTGTTTGTGCATTTACAATATTCATTGATTTTTGCCATTGAAAAACATGTTTTTCATATACCAGAAATGTTTGAAGCTACTGACTGAATGAAAGGAGCTGGCATCTCACTCTCTTTGAATCTTCTTTATCATGCTAGGATTAGCAGGAAAAAGCAAAAAATTTCAGAATTGCACCTTGCAATGTGGAGATATTACTGTTTGTGCATTTACAATATTCATTGATTTTTGCCATTGAAAAACATGTTTTCATATACCAGAAATGTTTGAAGCTACTGACTGAATGAAAGGAGCTGGCATCTCACTCTCTTTGAATCTTCTTTATCATGCTAGGATTAACAGGAAAAAGCAAAAAATTTCAGAATTGCACCTTGCAATGTGGAGATATTACTGTTTGTGCATTTACAATATTCATTGATTTTTGCCATTGAAAAACATGTTTTTCATATACCAGAAATGTTTGAAGCTACTGACTGAATGAAAGGAGCTGGCATCTCACTCTCTTTGAATCTTCTTTATCATGCTAGGATTAGCAGGAAAAAGCAAAAAATTTCAGAATTGCACCTTGCAATGTGGAGATATTACTGTTTGTGCATTTACAATATTCATTGATTTTTGCCATTGAAAAACATGTTTTTCATATACCAGAAATGTTTGAAGCTACTGACTGAAAGGAGCTGGCATCTCACTCTCTTTGAATCTTCTTTATCATGCTAGGATTAACAGGAAAAAGCTAAAAATTTCAGAATTGCACCGTGCAATGTGGAGATATTACTGTTTGTGCATTTACAATATTCATTGATTTTTGCCATTGAAAAACATGTTTTTCATATACCAGAAATGTTTGAAGCTACTGACTGAATGAAAGGAGCTGGCATCTCACTCTCTTTGAATCTTCTTTATCATGCTAAGAGGAGCAGGAAAAAGCAAAAAATTTCAGAATTGCACCTTCAATGCGGAGAAATTACTCTTTGTGCATTTACAATATTCATTGATTTTTGCCATTGAAAAACGTCCAGAAATGATTGAAGCTACTGACTGAATGAAAGGAGCTGGCATCTCACTCTCTTTGAATCTTCTTTATCATGCTAAGAGGAGCAGGAAAAAGCAAAAAAATTTCAGAATTGCACCTTGCAATGCGGAGAAATTACTGTTTGTGCATTTACAATATTCATTAATTTTTGCCATTGAAAAACATCATGTTATTCATATACCAGAAATGATTGAAGCTACTGACTGAATGAAAGGAGCTGGCATCTCACTCTCTTTGAATCTTCTTTATCATGCTAAGAGGAGCAGGAAAAAGCAAAAAATTTCAGAATTGCACCTTGCAATGCGGAGAAATTACTGTTTGTGCATTTACAATATTCATTGATTTTTGCCATTGAAAAACATCATGTTATTCATATACCAGAAATGTTTGAAGCTACTGACTGAATGAAAGGAGCTGGCATCTCACTCTCTTTGAATCTTCTTTATCATACTAAGAGGAGCAGGAAAAAGCAAAAAATTTCAGAATTGCACCTTGCAATGCGGAGAAATTACTGTTTGTGCATTTACAATATTCATTGATTTTTGCCATTGAAAAACGTCCAGAAATGATTGAAGCTACTGACTGAATGAAAGGAGCTGGCATCTCACTCTCTTTGAATCTTCTTTATCATGCTAAGAGGAGCAGGAAAAAGCAAAAAATTTCAGAATTGCACCTTGCAATGCGGAGAAATTACTGTTTGTGCATTTACAATATTCATTGATTTTTGCCATTGAAAAACGTCCAGAAATGATTGAAGCTACTGACTGAATGAAAGGAGCTGGCATCTCACTCTCTTTGAATCTTCTTTATCATGCTAAGAGGAGCAGGAAAAAGCAAAAAATTTCAGAATTGCACCTTGCAATGCGGAGAAATTACTGTTTGTGCATTTACAATATTCATTGATTTTTGCCGCCATTGAAAAACATCATGTTATTCATATACCAGAAATGTTTGAAGCTACTGACTGAATGAAAGGAGCTGGCATCTCACTCTCTTTGAATCTTCTTTATCATGCTAGGATTAACAGGAAAAAGCTAAAAATTTCAGAATTGCACCGTGCAATGTGGAGATATTACTGTTTGTGCATTTACAATATTCATTGATTTTTGCCATTGAAAAACATGTTTTTCATATACCAGAAATGTTTGAAGCTACTGACTGAATGAAAGGAGCTGGCATCTCACTCTCTTTGAATCTTCTTTATCATGCTAGGATTAGCAGGAAAAAGCAAAAAATTTCAGAATTGCTCCTTGCAATGTGGAGATATTACTGTTTGTGCATTTACAATATTCATTGATTTTTGCCATTGAAAAACATGTTTTTCATATACCAGAAATGTTTGAAGCTACTGACTGAATGAAAGGAGCTGGCATCTCACTCTCTTTGAATCTTCTTTATCATGCTAGGATTAACAGGAAAAAGCTAAAAATTTCAGAATTGCACCGTGCAATGTGGAGATATTACTGTTTGTGCATTTACAATATTCATTGATTTTTGCCATTGAAAAACATGTTTTTCATATACCAGAAATGTTTGAAGCTACTGACTGAATGAAAGGAGCTGGCATCTCACTCTCTTTGAATCTTCTTTATCATGCTAAGAGGAGCAGGAAAAAGCAAAAAATTTCAGAATTGCACCTTCAATGCGGAGAAATTACTCTTTGTGCATTTACAATATTCATTGATTTTTGCCATTGAAAAACGTCCAGAAATGATTGAAGCTACTGACTGAATGAAAGGAGCTGGCATCTCACTCTCTTTGAATCTTCTTTATCATGCTAAGAGGAGCAGGAAAAAGCAAAAAAATTTCAGAATTGCACCTTGCAATGCGGAGAAATTACTGTTTGTGCATTTACAATATTCATTAATTTTTGCCATTGAAAAACATCATGTTATTCATATACCAGAAATGATTGAAGCTACTGACTGAATGAAAGGAGCTGGCATCTCACTCTCTTTGAATCTTCTTTATCATGCTAAGAGGAGCAGGAAAAAGCAAAAAATTTCAGAATTGCACCTTGCAATGCGGAGAAATTACTGTTTGTGCATTTACAATATTCATTGATTTTTGCCATTGAAAAACATCATGTTATTCATATACCAGAAATGTTTGAAGCTACTGACTGAATGAAAGGAGCTGGCATCTCACTCTCTTTGAATCTTCTTTATCATACTAAGAGGAGCAGGAAAAAGCAAAAAATTTCAGAATTGCACCTTGCAATGCGGAGAAATTACTGTTTGTGCATTTACAATATTCATTGATTTTTGCCATTGAAAAACGTCCAGAAATGATTGAAGCTACTGACTGAATGAAAGGAGCTGGCATCTCACTCTCTTTGAATCTTCTTTATCATGCTAAGAGGAGCAGGAAAAAGCAAAAAATTTCAGAATTGCACCTTGCAATGCGGAGAAATTACTGTTTGTGCATTTACAATATTCATTGATTTTTGCCATTGAAAAACGTCCAGAAATGATTGAAGCTACTGACTGAATGAAAGGAGCTGGCATCTCACTCTCTTTGAATCTTCTTTATCATGCTAAGAGGAGCAGGAAAAAGCAAAAAATTTCAGAATTGCACCTTGCAATGCGGAGAAATTACTGTTTGTGCATTTACAATATTCATTGATTTTTGCCGCCATTGAAAAACATCATGTTATTCATATACCAGAAATGTTTGAAGCTACTGACTGAATGAAAGGAGCTGGCATCTCACTCTCTTTGAATCTTCTTTATCATGCTAGGATTAACAGGAAAAAGCTAAAAATTTCAGAATTGCACCGTGCAATGTGGAGATATTACTGTTTGTGCATTTACAATATTCATTGATTTTTGCCATTGAAAAACATGTTTTTCATATACCAGAAATGTTTGAAGCTACTGACTGAATGAAAGGAGCTGGCATCTCACTCTCTTTGAATCTTCTTTATCATGCTAGGATTAGCAGGAAAAAGCAAAAAATTTCAGAATTGCTCCTTGCAATGTGGAGATATTACTGTTTGTGCATTTACAATATTCATTGATTTTTGCCATTGAAAAACATGTTTTTCATATACCAGAAATGTTTGAAGCTACTGACTGAATGAAAGGAGCTGGCATCTCACTCTCTTTGAATCTTCTTTATCATGCTAGGATTAACAGGAAAAAGCAAAAAATTTCAGAATTGCACCTTGCAATGTGGAGATATTACTGTTTGTGCATTTACAATATTCATTGATTTTTGCCATTGAAAAACATGTTTTTCATATACCAGAAATGTTTGAAGCTACTGACTGAATGAAAGGAGCTGGCATCTCACTCTCTTTGAATCTTCTTTATCATGCTAGGATTAACAGGAAAAAGCAAAAAATTTCAGAATTGCACCTTGCAATGTGGAGATATTACTGTTTGTGCATTTACAATATTCATTGATTTTTGCCATTGAAAAACATGTTTTTCATATACCAGAAATGTTTGAAGCTACTGACTGAATGAAAGGAGCTGGCATCTCAACCTCTTTGAATCTTCTTTATCATGCTAGGATTAACAGGAAAAAGCTAAAAATTTCAGAATTGCACCGTGCAATGTGGAGATATTACTGTTTGTGCATTTACAATATTCATTGATTTTTGCCATTGAAAAACATGTTTTTCATATACCAGAAATGTTTGAAGCTACTGACTGAATGAAAGGAGCTGGCATCTCACTCTCTTTGAATCTTCTTTATCATACTAAGAGGAGCAGGAGAAAGCAAAAAATTTCAGAATTGCACCTTGCAATGCGGAGAAATTACTGTTTGTGCATTTACAATATTCATTGATTTTTGCCATTGAAAAACGTCCAGAAATGATTGAAGCTACTGACTGAATGAAAGGAGCTGGCATCTCACTCTCTTTGAATCTTCTTTATCATGCTAAGAGGAGCAGGAAAAAGCAAAAAATTTCAGAATTGCACCTTGCAATGCGGAGAAATTACTGTTTGTGCATTTACAATATTCATTGATTTTTGCCATTGAAAAACGTCCAGAAATGATTGAAGCTACTGACTGAATGAAAGGAGCTGGCATCTCACTCTCTTTGAATCTTCTTTATCATGCTAAGAGGAGCAGGAAAAAGCAAAAAATTTCAGAATTGCACCTTGCAATGCGGAGAAATTACTGTTTGTGCATTTACAATATTCATTGATTTTTGCCATTGAAAAACATGTTTTTCATATACCAGAAATGTTTGAAGCTACTGACTGAATGAAAGGAGCTGGCATCTCACTCTCTTTGAATCTTCTTTATCATGCTAGGATTAACAGGAAAAAGCAAAAAATTTCAGAATTGCACCTTGCAATGTGGAGATATTACTGTTTGTGCATTTACAATATTCATTGATTTTTGCCATTGAAAAACATGTTTTTCATATACCAGAAATGTTTGAAGCTACTGACTGAATGAAAGGAGCTGGCATCTCAATCTCTTTGAATCTTCTTTATCATGCTAGGATTAACAGGAAAAAGCTAAAAATTTCAGAATTGCACCGTGCAATGTTGAGATATTACTGTTTGTGCATTTACAATATTCATTGATTTTTGCCATTGAAAAACATGTTTTTCATATACCAGAAATGTTTGAAGCTACTGACTGAATGAAAGGAGCTGGCATCTCACTCTCTTTGAATCTTCTTTATCATGCTAGGATTAGCAGGAAAAAGCAAAAAATTTCAGAATTGCACCTTGCAATGTGGAGATATTACTGTTTGTGCATTTACAATATTCATTGATTTTTGCCATTGAAAAACATGTTTTTCATATACCAGAAATGTTTGAAGCTACTGACTGAATGAAAGGAGCTGGCATCTCACTCTCTTTGAATCTTCTTTATCATGCTAGGATTAACAGGAAAAAGCTAAAAATTTCAGAATTGCACCGTGCAATGTGGAGATATTACTGTTTGTGCATTTACAATATTCATTGATTTTTGCCATTGAAAAACATGTTTTTCATATACCAGAAATGTTTGAAGCTACTGACTGAATGAAAGGAGCTGGCATCTCACTCTCTTTGAATCTTCTTTATCATGCTAGGATTAGCAGGAAAAAGCAAAAAATTTCAGAATTGCACCTTGCAATGTGGAGATATTACTGTTTGTGCATTTACAATATTCATTGATTTTTGCCATTGAAAAACATGTTTTTCATATACCAGAAATGTTTGAAGCTACTGACTGAATGAAAGGAGCTGGCATCTCACTCTCTTTGAATCTTCTTTATCATGCTAGGATTAACAGGAAAAAGCAAAAAATTTCAGAATTGCACCTTGCAATGTGGAGATATTACTGTTTGTGCATTTACAATATTCATTGATTTTTGCCATTGAAAAACATGTTTTTCATATACCAGAAATGTTTGAAGCTACTGACTGAATGAAAGGAGCTGGCATCTCACTCTCTTTGAATCTTCTTTATCATGCTAGGATTAACAGGAAAAAGCTAAAAATTTCAGAATTGCACCGTGCAATGTTGAGATATTACTGTTTGTGCATTTACAATATTCATTGATTTTTGCCATTGAAAAACATGTTTTTCATATACCAGAAATGTTTGAAGCTACTGACTGAATGAAAGGAGCTGGCATCTCACTCTCTTTGAATCTTCTTTATCATGCTAGGATTAGCAGGAAAAAGCAAAAAATTTCAGAATTGCACCTTGCAATGTGGAGATATTACTGTTTGTGCATTTACAATATTCATTGATTTTTGCCATTGAAAAACATGTTTTTCATATACCAGAAATGTTTGAAGCTACTGACTGAATGAAAGGAGCTGGCATCTCACTCTCTTTGAATCTTCTTTATCATGCTAGGATTAACAGGAAAAAGCTAAAAATTTCAGAATTGCACCGTGCAATGTGGAGATATTACTGTTTGTGCATTTACAATATTCATTGATTTTTGCCATTGAAAAACATGTTTTTCATATACCAGAAATGTTTGAAGCTACTGACTGAATGAAAGGAGCTGGCATCTCACTCTCTTTGAATCTTCTTTATCATGCTAGGATTAGCAGGAAAAAGCAAAACATTTCAGAATTGCACCTTGCAATGTGGAGATATTACTGTTTGTGCATTTACAATATTCATTGATTTTTGCCATTGAAAAACATGTTTTTCATATACCAGAAATGTTTGAAGCTACTGACTGAATGAAAGGAGCTGGCATCTCACTCTCTTTGAATCTTCTTTATCATGCTAGGATTAACAGGAAAAAGCAAAAAATTTCAGAATTGCACCTTGCAATGTGGAGATATTACTGTTTGTGCATTTACAATATTCATTGATTTTTGCCATTGAAAAACATGTTTTTCATATACCAGAAATGTTTGAAGCTACTGACTGAATAAAAGGAGCTGGCATCTCACTCTCTTTGAATCTTCTTTATCATGCTAGGATTAGCAGGAAAAAGCAAAAAATTTCAGAATTGCACCTTGCAATGTGGAGATATTACTGTTTGTGCATTTACAATATTCATTGATTTTTGCCATTGAAAAACGTTTTTCATATACCAGAAATGTTTGAAGCTACTGACTGAATGAAAGGAGCTGGCATCTCACTCTCTTTGAATCTTCTTTATCATGCTAGGATTAACAGGAAAAAGCAAAAAATTTCAGAATTGCACCTTGCAATGTGGAGATATTACTGTTTGTGCATTTACAATATTCATTGATTTTTGCCATTGAAAAACATGTTTTTCATATACCAGAAATGTTTGAAGCTACTGACTGAATGAAAGGAGCTGGCATCTCACTCTCTTTGAATCTTCTTTATCATGCTAGGATTAACAGGAAAAAGCAAAAAATTTCAGAATTGCACCTTGCAATGTGGAGATATTACTGTTTGTGCATTTACAATATTCATTGATTTTTGCCATTGAAAAACATGTTTTTCATATACCAGAAATGTTTGAAGCTACTGACTGAATGAAAGGAGCTGGCATCTCAACCTCTTTGAATCTTCTTTATCATGCTAGGATTAACAGGAAAAAGCTAAAAATTTCAGAATTGCACCGTGCAATGTGGAGATATTACTGTTTGTGCATTTACAATATTCATTGATTTTTGCCATTGAAAAACATGTTTTTCATATACCAGAAATGTTTGAAGCTACTGACTGAATGAAAGGAGCTGGCATCTCACTCTCTTTGAATCTTCTTTATCATACTAAGAGGAGCAGGAGAAAGCAAAAAATTTCAGAATTGCACCTTGCAATGCGGAGAAATTACTGTTTGTGCATTTACAATATTCATTGATTTTTGCCATTGAAAAACGTCCAGAAATGATTGAAGCTACTGACTGAATGAAAGGAGCTGGCATCTCACTCTCTTTGAATCTTCTTTATCATGCTAAGAGGAGCAGGAAAAAGCAAAAAATTTCAGAATTGCACCTTGCAATGCGGAGAAATTACTGTTTGTGCATTTACAATATTCATTGATTTTTGCCATTGAAAAACGTCCAGAAATGATTGAAGCTATTGACTGAATGAAAGGAGCTGGCATCTCACTCTCTTTGAATCTTCTTTATCATGCTAAGAGGAGCAGGAAAAAGCAAAAAATTTCAGAATTGCACCTTGCAATGCGGAGAAATTACTGTTTGTGCATTTACAATATTCATTGATTTTTGCCATTGAAAAACATGTTTTTCATATACCAGAAATGTTTGAAGCTACTGACTGAATGAAAGGAGCTGGCATCTCACTCTCTTTGAATCTTCTTTATCATGCTAGGATTAACAGGAAAAAGCAAAAAATTTCAGAATTGCACCTTGCAATGTGGAGATATTACTGTTTGTGCATTTACAATATTCATTGATTTTTGCCATTGAAAAACATGTTTTTCATATACCAGAAATGTTTGAAGCTACTGACTGAATGAAAGGAGCTGGCATCTCAATCTCTTTGAATCTTCTTTATCATGCTAGGATTAACAGGAAAAAGCTAAAAATTTCAGAATTGCACCGTGCAATGTTGAGATATTACTGTTTGTGCATTTACAATATTCATTGATTTTTGCCATTGAAAAACATGTTTTTCATATACCAGAAATGTTTGAAGCTACTGACTGAATGAAAGGAGCTGGCATCTCACTCTCTTTGAATCTTCTTTATCATGCTAGGATTAGCAGGAAAAAGCAAAAAATTTCAGAATTGCACCTTGCAATGTGGAGATATTACTGTTTGTGCATTTACAATATTCATTGATTTTTGCCATTGAAAAACATGTTTTTCATATACCAGAAATGTTTGAAGCTACTGACTGAATGAAAGGAGCTGGCATCTCACTCTCTTTGAATCTTCTTTATCATGCTAGGATTAACAGGAAAAAGCTAAAAATTTCAGAATTGCACCGTGCAATGTGGAGATATTACTGTTTGTGCATTTACAATATTCATTGATTTTTGCCATTGAAAAACATGTTTTTCATATACCAGAAATGTTTGAAGCTACTGACTGAATGAAAGGAGCTGGCATCTCACTCTCTTTGAATCTTCTTTATCATGCTAGGATTAGCAGGAAAAAGCAAAAAATTTCAGAATTGCACCTTGCAATGTGGAGATATTACTGTTTGTGCATTTACAATATTCATTGATTTTTGCCATTGAAAAACATGTTTTTCATATACCAGAAATGTTTGAAGCTACTGACTGAATGAAAGGAGCTGGCATCTCACTCTCTTTGAATCTTCTTTATCATGCTAGGATTAACAGGAAAAAGCAAAAAATTTCAGAATTGCACCTTGCAATGTGGAGATATTACTGTTTGTGCATTTACAATATTCATTGATTTTTGCCATTGAAAAACATGTTTTTCATATACCAGAAATGTTTGAAGCTACTGACTGAATGAAAGGAGCTGGCATCTCACTCTCTTTGAATCTTCTTTATCATGCTAGGATTAACAGGAAAAAGCTAAAAATTTCAGAATTGCACCGTGCAATGTTGAGATATTACTGTTTGTGCATTTACAATATTCATTGATTTTTGCCATTGAAAAACATGTTTTTCATATACCAGAAATGTTTGAAGCTACTGACTGAATGAAAGGAGCTGGCATCTCACTCTCTTTGAATCTTCTTTATCATGCTAGGATTAGCAGGAAAAAGCAAAAAATTTCAGAATTGCACCTTGCAATGTGGAGATATTACTGTTTGTGCATTTACAATATTCATTGATTTTTGCCATTGAAAAACATGTTTTTCATATACCAGAAATGTTTGAAGCTACTGACTGAATGAAAGGAGCTGGCATCTCACTCTCTTTGAATCTTCTTTATCATGCTAGGATTAACAGGAAAAAGCTAAAAATTTCAGAATTGCACCGTGCAATGTGGAGATATTACTGTTTGTGCATTTACAATATTCATTGATTTTTGCCATTGAAAAACATGTTTTTCATATACCAGAAATGTTTGAAGCTACTGACTGAATGAAAGGAGCTGGCATCTCACTCTCTTTGAATCTTCTTTATCATGCTAGGATTAGCAGGAAAAAGCAAAACATTTCAGAATTGCACCTTGCAATGTGGAGATATTACTGTTTGTGCATTTACAATATTCATTGATTTTTGCCATTGAAAAACATGTTTTTCATATACCAGAAATGTTTGAAGCTACTGACTGAATGAAAGGAGCTGGCATCTCACTCTCTTTGAATCTTCTTTATCATGCTAGGATTAACAGGAAAAAGCAAAAAATTTCAGAATTGCACCTTGCAATGTGGAGATATTACTGTTTGTGCATTTACAATATTCATTGATTTTTGCCATTGAAAAACATGTTTTTCATATACCAGAAATGTTTGAAGCTACTGACTGAATGAAAGGAGCTGGCATCTCACTCTCTTTGAATCTTTATCATGCTAGGATTAGCAGGAAAAAGCAAAAAATTTCAGAATTGCACCTTGCAATGTGGAGATATTACTGTTTGTGCATTTACAATATTCATTGATTTTTGCCATTGAAAAACATGTTTTTCATATACCAGAAATGTTTGAAGCTACTGACTGAATGAAAGGAGCTGGCATCTCACTCTCTTTGAATCTTCTTTATCATGCTAGGATTAACAGGAAAAAGCTAAAAATTTCAGAATTGCACCGTGCAATGTGGAGATATTACTGTTTGTGCATTTACAATATTCATTGATTTTTGCCATTGAAAAACATGTTTTTCATATACCAGAAATGTTTGAAGCTACTGACTGAATGAAAGGAGCTGGCATCTCACTCTCTTTGAATCTTCTTTATCATGCTAGGATTAGCAGGAAAAAGCAAAAAATTTCAGAATTGCACCTTGCAATGTGGAGATATTACTGTTTGTGCATTTACAATATTCATTGATTTTTGCCATTGAAAAACATGTTTTTCATATACCAGAAATGTTTGAAGCTACTGACTGAATGAAAGGAGCTGGCATCTCTCTTTGAATCTTCTTTATCATGCTAGGATTAACAGGAAAAAGCAAAAAATTTCAGAATTGCACCTTGCAATGTGGAGATATTACTGTTTGTGCATTTACAATATTCATTGATTTTTGCCATTGAAAAACATGTTTTTCATATACCAGAAATGTTTGAAGCTACTGACTGAATGAAAGGAGCTGGCATCTCACTCTCTTTGAATCTTCTTTATCATGCTAGGATTAACAGGAAAAAGCTAAAAATTTCAGAATTGCACCGTGCAATGTGGAGATATTACTGTTTGTGCATTTACAATATTCATTGATTTTTGCCATTGAAAAACATGTTTTTCATATACCAGAAATGTTTGAAGCTACTGACTGAATGAAAGGAGCTGGCATCTCACTCTCTTTGAATCTTCTTTATCATGCTAGGATTAGCAGGAAAAAGCAAAAAATTTCAGAATTGCACCTTGCAATGTGGAGATATTACTGTTTGTGCATTTACAATATTCATTGATTTTTGCCATTGAAAAACGTTTTTCATATACCAGAAATGTTTGAAGCTACTGACTGAATGAAAGGAGCTGGCATCTCACTCTCTTTGAATCTTCTTTATCATGCTAGGATTAACAGGAAAAAGCAAAAAATTTCAGAATTGCACCTTGCAATGTGGAGATATTACTGTTTGTGCATTTACAATATTCATTGATTTTTGCCATTGAAAAACATGTTTTTCATATACCAGAAATGTTTGAAGCTACTGACTGAATGAAAGGAGCTGGCATCTCACTCTCTTTGAATCTTCTTTATCATGCTAGGATTAACAGGAAAAAGCAAAAAATTTCAGAATTGCACCTTGCAATGTGGAGATATTACTGTTTGTGCATTTACAATATTCATTGATTTTTGCCATTGAAAAACATGTTTTTCATATACCAGAAATGTTTGAAGCTACTGACTGAATGAAAGGAGCTGGCATCTCAACCTCTTTGAATCTTCTTTATCATGCTAGGATTAACAGGAAAAAGCTAAAAATTTCAGAATTGCACCGTGCAATGTGGAGATATTACTGTTTGTGCATTTACAATATTCATTGATTTTTGCCATTGAAAAACATGTTTTTCATATACCAGAAATGTTTGAAGCTACTGACTGAATGAAAGGAGCTGGCATCTCACTCTCTTTGAATCTTCTTTATCATACTAAGAGGAGCAGGAGAAAGCAAAAAATTTCAGAATTGCACCTTGCAATGCGGAGAAATTACTGTTTGTGCATTTACAATATTCATTGATTTTTGCCATTGAAAAACGTCCAGAAATGATTGAAGCTACTGACTGAATGAAAGGAGCTGGCATCTCACTCTCTTTGAATCTTCTTTATCATGCTAAGAGGAGCAGGAAAAAGCAAAAAATTTCAGAATTGCACCTTGCAATGCGGAGAAATTACTGTTTGTGCATTTACAATATTCATTGATTTTTGCCATTGAAAAACGTCCAGAAATGATTGAAGCTATTGACTGAATGAAAGGAGCTGGCATCTCACTCTCTTTGAATCTTCTTTATCATGCTAAGAGGAGCAGGAAAAAGCAAAAAATTTCAGAATTGCACCTTGCAATGCGGAGAAATTACTGTTTGTGCATTTACAATATTCATTGATTTTTGCCATTGAAAAACATGTTTTTCATATACCAGAAATGTTTGAAGCTACTGACTGAATGAAAGGAGCTGGCATCTCACTCTCTTTGAATCTTCTTTATCATGCTAGGATTAACAGGAAAAAGCAAAAAATTTCAGAATTGCACCTTGCAATGTGGAGATATTACTGTTTGTGCATTTACAATATTCATTGATTTTTGCCATTGAAAAACATGTTTTTCATATACCAGAAATGTTTGAAGCTACTGACTGAATGAAAGGAGCTGGCATCTCAATCTCTTTGAATCTTCTTTATCATGCTAGGATTAACAGGAAAAAGCTAAAAATTTCAGAATTGCACCGTGCAATGTTGAGATATTACTGTTTGTGCATTTACAATATTCATTGATTTTTGCCATTGAAAAACATGTTTTTCATATACCAGAAATGTTTGAAGCTACTGACTGAATGAAAGGAGCTGGCATCTCACTCTCTTTGAATCTTCTTTATCATGCTAGGATTAGCAGGAAAAAGCAAAAAATTTCAGAATTGCACCTTGCAATGTGGAGATATTACTGTTTGTGCATTTACAATATTCATTGATTTTTGCCATTGAAAAACATGTTTTTCATATACCAGAAATGTTTGAAGCTACTGACTGAATGAAAGGAGCTGGCATCTCACTCTCTTTGAATCTTCTTTATCATGCTAGGATTAACAGGAAAAAGCTAAAAATTTCAGAATTGCACCGTGCAATGTGGAGATATTACTGTTTGTGCATTTACAATATTCATTGATTTTTGCCATTGAAAAACATGTTTTTCATATACCAGAAATGTTTGAAGCTACTGACTGAATGAAAGGAGCTGGCATCTCACTCTCTTTGAATCTTCTTTATCATGCTAGGATTAGCAGGAAAAAGCAAAAAATTTCAGAATTGCACCTTGCAATGTGGAGATATTACTGTTTGTGCATTTACAATATTCATTGATTTTTGCCATTGAAAAACATGTTTTTCATATACCAGAAATGTTTGAAGCTACTGACTGAATGAAAGGAGCTGGCATCTCACTCTCTTTGAATCTTCTTTATCATGCTAGGATTAACAGGAAAAAGCAAAAAATTTCAGAATTGCACCTTGCAATGTGGAGATATTACTGTTTGTGCATTTACAATATTCATTGATTTTTGCCATTGAAAAACATGTTTTTCATATACCAGAAATGTTTGAAGCTACTGACTGAATGAAAGGAGCTGGCATCTCACTCTCTTTGAATCTTCTTTATCATGCTAGGATTAACAGGAAAAAGCTAAAAATTTCAGAATTGCACCGTGCAATGTTGAGATATTACTGTTTGTGCATTTACAATATTCATTGATTTTTGCCATTGAAAAACATGTTTTTCATATACCAGAAATGTTTGAAGCTACTGACTGAATGAAAGGAGCTGGCATCTCACTCTCTTTGAATCTTCTTTATCATGCTAGGATTAGCAGGAAAAAGCAAAAAATTTCAGAATTGCACCTTGCAATGTGGAGATATTACTGTTTGTGCATTTACAATATTCATTGATTTTTGCCATTGAAAAACATGTTTTTCATATACCAGAAATGTTTGAAGCTACTGACTGAATGAAAGGAGCTGGCATCTCACTCTCTTTGAATCTTCTTTATCATGCTAGGATTAACAGGAAAAAGCTAAAAATTTCAGAATTGCACCGTGCAATGTGGAGATATTACTGTTTGTGCATTTACAATATTCATTGATTTTTGCCATTGAAAAACATGTTTTTCATATACCAGAAATGTTTGAAGCTACTGACTGAATGAAAGGAGCTGGCATCTCACTCTCTTTGAATCTTCTTTATCATGCTAGGATTAGCAGGAAAAAGCAAAACATTTCAGAATTGCACCTTGCAATGTGGAGATATTACTGTTTGTGCATTTACAATATTCATTGATTTTTGCCATTGAAAAACATGTTTTTCATATACCAGAAATGTTTGAAGCTACTGACTGAATGAAAGGAGCTGGCATCTCACTCTCTTTGAATCTTCTTTATCATGCTAGGACTAACAGGAAAAAGCAAAAAATTTCAGAATTGCACCTTGCAATGTGGAGATATTACTGTTTGTGCATTTACAATATTCATTGATTTTTGCCATTGAAAAACATGTTTTTCATATACCAGAAATGTTTGAAGCTACTGACTGAATGAAAGGAGCTGGCATCTCACTCTCTTTGAATCTTCTTTATCATGCTAGGATTAGCAGGAAAAAGCAAAAAATTTCAGAATTGCACCTTGCAATGTGGAGATATTACTGTTTGTGCATTTACAATATTCATTGATTTTTGCCATTGAAAAACATGTTTTTCATATACCAGAAATGTTTGAAGCTACTGACTGAATGAAAGGAGCTGGCATCTCACTCTCTTTGAATCTTCTTTATCATGCTAGGATTAACAGGAAAAAGCTAAAAATTTCAGAATTGCACCGTGCAATGTGGAGATATTACTGTTTGTGCATTTACAATATTCATTGATTTTTGCCATTGAAAAACATGTTTTTCATATACCAGAAATGTTTGAAGCTACTGACTGAATGAAAGGAGCTGGCATCTCACTCTCTTTGAATCTTCTTTATCATGCTAGGATTAGCAGGAAAAAGCAAAAAATTTCAGAATTGCACCTTGCAATGTGGAGATATTACTGTTTGTGCATTTACAATATTCATTGATTTTTGCCATTGAAAAACATGTTTTTCATATACCAGAAATGTTTGAAGCTACTGACTGAATGAAAGGAGCTGGCATCTCACTCTCTTTGAATCTTCTTTATCATGCTAGGATTAACAGGAAAAAGCAAAAAATTTCAGAATTGCACCTTGCAATGTGGAGATATTACTGTTTGTGCATTTACAATATTCATTGATTTTTGCCATTGAAAAACATGTTTTTCATATACCAGAAATGTTTGAAGCTACTGACTGAATGAAAGGAGCTGGCATCTCACTCTCTTTGAATCTTCTTTATCATGCTAGGATTAACAGGAAAAAGCTAAAAATTTCAGAATTGCAGCGTGCAATGTGGAGATATTACTGTTTGTGCATTTACAATATTCATTGATTTTTGCCATTGAAAAACATGTTTTTCATATACCAGAAATGTTTGAAGCTACTGACTGAATGAAAGGAGCTGGCATCTCACTCTCTTTGAATCTTCTTTATCATGCTAGGATTAGCAGGAAAAAGCAAAAAATTTCAGAATTGCACCTTGCAATGTGGAGATATTACTGTTTGTGCATTTACAATATTCATTGATTTTTGCCATTGAAAAACGTTTTTCATATACCAGAAATGTTTGAAGCTACTGACTGAATGAAAGGAGCTGGCATCTCACTCTCTTTGAATCTTCTTTATCATGCTAGGATTAACAGGAAAAAGCTAAAAATTTCAGAATTGCACCTTGCAATGTGGAGATATTACTGTTTGTGCATTTACAATATTCATTGATTTTTGCCATTGAAAAACATGTTTTTCATATACCAGAAATGTTTGAAGCTACTGACTGAATGAAAGGAGCTGGCATCTCACTCTCTTTGAATCTTCTTTATCATGCTAGGATTAGCAGGAAAAAGCAAAACATTTCAGAATTGCACCTTGCAATGTGGAGATATTACTGTTTGTGCATTTACAATATTCATTGATTTTTGCCATTGAAAAACATGTTTTTCATATACCAGAAATGTTTGAAGCTACTGACTGAATGAAAGGAGCTGGCATCTCACTCTCTTTGAATCTTCTTTATCATGCTAGGATTAACAGGAGAAAGCAAAAAATTTCAGAATTGCACCTTGCAATGTGGAGATATTACTGTTTGTGCATTTACAATATTCATTGATTTTTGCCATTGAAAAACATGTTTTTCATATACCAGAAATGTTTGAAGCTACTGACTGAATGAAAGGAGCTGGCATCTCACTCTCTTTGAATCTTCTTTATCATGCTAGGATTAGCAGGAAAAAGCAAAAAATTTCAGAATTGCACCTTGCAATGTGGAGATATTACTGTTTGTGCATTTACAATATTCATTGATTTTTGCCATTGAAAAACGTTTTTCATATACCAGAAATGTTTGAAGCTACTGACTGAATGAAAGGAGCTGGCATCTCACTCTCTTTGAATCTTCTTTATCATGCTAGGATTAACAGGAAAAAGCAAAAAATTTCAGAATTGCACCTTGCAATGTGGAGATATTACTGTTTGTGCATTTACAATATTCATTGATTTTTGCCATTGAAAAACATGTTTTTCATATACCAGAAATGTTTGAAGCTACTGACTGAATGAAAGGAGCTGGCATCTCACTCTCTTTGAATCTTCTTTATCATGCTAGGATTAACAGGAAAAAGCAAAAAATTTCAGAATTGCACCTTGCAATGTGGAGATATTACTGTTTGTGCATTTACAATATTCATTGATTTTTGCCATTGAAAAACATGTTTTTCATATACCAGAAATGTTTGAAGCTACTGACTGAATGAAAGGAGCTGGCATCTCAACCTCTTTGAATCTTCTTTATCATGCTAGGATTAACAGGAAAAAGCTAAAAATTTCAGAATTGCACCGTGCAATGTGGAGATATTACTGTTTGTGCATTTACAATATTCATTGATTTTTGCCATTGAAAAACATGTTTTTCATATACCAGAAATGTTTGAAGCTACTGACTGAATGAAAGGAGCTGGCATCTCACTCTCTTTGAATCTTCTTTATCATACTAAGAGGAGCAGGAGAAAGCAAAAAATTTCAGAATTGCACCTTGCAATGCGGAGAAATTACTGTTTGTGCATTTACAATATTCATTGATTTTTGCCATTGAAAAACGTCCAGAAATGATTGAAGCTACTGACTGAATGAAAGGAGCTGGCATCTCACTCTCTTTGAATCTTCTTTATCATGCTAAGAGGAGCAGGAAAAAGCAAAAAATTTCAGAATTGCACCTTGCAATGCGGAGAAATTACTGTTTGTGCATTTACAATATTCATTGATTTTTGCCATTGAAAAACGTCCAGAAATGATTGAAGCTATTGACTGAATGAAAGGAGCTGGCATCTCACTCTCTTTGAATCTTCTTTATCATGCTAAGAGGAGCAGGAAAAAGCAAAAAATTTCAGAATTGCACCTTGCAATGCGGAGAAATTACTGTTTGTGCATTTACAATATTCATTGATTTTTGCCATTGAAAAACATGTTTTTCATATACCAGAAATGTTTGAAGCTACTGACTGAATGAAAGGAGCTGGCATCTCACTCTCTTTGAATCTTCTTTATCATGCTAGGATTAACAGGAAAAAGCAAAAAATTTCAGAATTGCACCTTGCAATGTGGAGATATTACTGTTTGTGCATTTACAATATTCATTGATTTTTGCCATTGAAAAACATGTTTTTCATATACCAGAAATGTTTGAAGCTACTGACTGAATGAAAGGAGCTGGCATCTCAATCTCTTTGAATCTTCTTTATCATGCTAGGATTAACAGGAAAAAGCTAAAAATTTCAGAATTGCACCGTGCAATGTTGAGATATTACTGTTTGTGCATTTACAATATTCATTGATTTTTGCCATTGAAAAACATGTTTTTCATATACCAGAAATGTTTGAAGCTACTGACTGAATGAAAGGAGCTGGCATCTCACTCTCTTTGAATCTTCTTTATCATGCTAGGATTAGCAGGAAAAAGCAAAAAATTTCAGAATTGCACCTTGCAATGTGGAGATATTACTGTTTGTGCATTTACAATATTCATTGATTTTTGCCATTGAAAAACATGTTTTTCATATACCAGAAATGTTTGAAGCTACTGACTGAATGAAAGGAGCTGGCATCTCACTCTCTTTGAATCTTCTTTATCATGCTAGGATTAACAGGAAAAAGCTAAAAATTTCAGAATTGCACCGTGCAATGTGGAGATATTACTGTTTGTGCATTTACAATATTCATTGATTTTTGCCATTGAAAAACATGTTTTTCATATACCAGAAATGTTTGAAGCTACTGACTGAATGAAAGGAGCTGGCATCTCACTCTCTTTGAATCTTCTTTATCATGCTAGGATTAGCAGGAAAAAGCAAAAAATTTCAGAATTGCACCTTGCAATGTGGAGATATTACTGTTTGTGCATTTACAATATTCATTGATTTTTGCCATTGAAAAACATGTTTTTCATATACCAGAAATGTTTGAAGCTACTGACTGAATGAAAGGAGCTGGCATCTCACTCTCTTTGAATCTTCTTTATCATGCTAGGATTAACAGGAAAAAGCAAAAAATTTCAGAATTGCACCTTGCAATGTGGAGATATTACTGTTTGTGCATTTACAATATTCATTGATTTTTGCCATTGAAAAACATGTTTTTCATATACCAGAAATGTTTGAAGCTACTGACTGAATGAAAGGAGCTGGCATCTCACTCTCTTTGAATCTTCTTTATCATGCTAGGATTAACAGGAAAAAGCTAAAAATTTCAGAATTGCACCGTGCAATGTTGAGATATTACTGTTTGTGCATTTACAATATTCATTGATTTTTGCCATTGAAAAACATGTTTTTCATATACCAGAAATGTTTGAAGCTACTGACTGAATGAAAGGAGCTGGCATCTCACTCTCTTTGAATCTTCTTTATCATGCTAGGATTAGCAGGAAAAAGCAAAAAATTTCAGAATTGCACCTTGCAATGTGGAGATATTACTGTTTGTGCATTTACAATATTCATTGATTTTTGCCATTGAAAAACATGTTTTTCATATACCAGAAATGTTTGAAGCTACTGACTGAATGAAAGGAGCTGGCATCTCACTCTCTTTGAATCTTCTTTATCATGCTAGGATTAACAGGAAAAAGCTAAAAATTTCAGAATTGCACCGTGCAATGTGGAGATATTACTGTTTGTGCATTTACAATATTCATTGATTTTTGCCATTGAAAAACATGTTTTTCATATACCAGAAATGTTTGAAGCTACTGACTGAATGAAAGGAGCTGGCATCTCACTCTCTTTGAATCTTCTTTATCATGCTAGGATTAGCAGGAAAAAGCAAAACATTTCAGAATTGCACCTTGCAATGTGGAGATATTACTGTTTGTGCATTTACAATATTCATTGATTTTTGCCATTGAAAAACATGTTTTTCATATACCAGAAATGTTTGAAGCTACTGACTGAATGAAAGGAGCTGGCATCTCACTCTCTTTGAATCTTCTTTATCATGCTAGGATTAACAGGAAAAAGCAAAAAATTTCAGAATTGCACCTTGCAATGTGGAGATATTACTGTTTGTGCATTTACAATATTCATTGATTTTTGCCATTGAAAAACATGTTTTTCATATACCAGAAATGTTTGAAGCTACTGACTGAATGAAAGGAGCTGGCATCTCACTCTCTTTGAATCTTTATCATGCTAGGATTAGCAGGAAAAAGCAAAAAATTTCAGAATTGCACCTTGCAATGTGGAGATATTACTGTTTGTGCATTTACAATATTCATTGATTTTTGCCATTGAAAAACATGTTTTTCATATACCAGAAATGTTTGAAGCTACTGACTGAATGAAAGGAGCTGGCATCTCACTCTCTTTGAATCTTCTTTATCATGCTAGGATTAACAGGAAAAAGCTAAAAATTTCAGAATTGCACCGTGCAATGTGGAGATATTACTGTTTGTGCATTTACAATATTCATTGATTTTTGCCATTGAAAAACATGTTTTTCATATACCAGAAATGTTTGAAGCTACTGACTGAATGAAAGGAGCTGGCATCTCACTCTCTTTGAATCTTCTTTATCATGCTAGGATTAGCAGGAAAAAGCAAAAAATTTCAGAATTGCACCTTGCAATGTGGAGATATTACTGTTTGTGCATTTACAATATTCATTGATTTTTGCCATTGAAAAACATGTTTTTCATATACCAGAAATGTTTGAAGCTACTGACTGAATGAAAGGAGCTGGCATCTCACTCTCTTTGAATCTTCTTTATCATGCTAGGATTAACAGGAAAAAGCAAAAAATTTCAGAATTGCACCTTGCAATGTGGAGATATTACTGTTTGTGCATTTACAATATTCATTGATTTTTGCCATTGAAAAACATGTTTTTCATATACCAGAAATGTTTGAAGCTACTGACTGAATGAAAGGAGCTGGCATCTCACTCTCTTTGAATCTTCTTTATCATGCTAGGATTAACAGGAAAAAGCTAAAAATTTCAGAATTGCACCGTGCAATGTGGAGATATTACTGTTTGTGCATTTACAATATTCATTGATTTTTGCCATTGAAAAACATGTTTTTCATATACCAGAAATGTTTGAAGCTACTGACTGAATGAAAGGAGCTGGCATCTCACTCTCTTTGAATCTTCTTTATCATGCTAGGATTAGCAGGAAAAAGCAAAAAATTTCAGAATTGCACCTTGCAATGTGGAGATATTACTGTTTGTGCATTTACAATATTCATTGATTTTTGCCATTGAAAAACGTTTTTCATATACCAGAAATGTTTGAAGCTACTGACTGAATGAAAGGAGCTGGCATCTCACTCTCTTTGAATCTTCTTTATCATGCTAGGATTAACAGGAAAAAGCAAAAAATTTCAGAATTGCACCTTGCAATGTGGAGATATTACTGTTTGTGCATTTACAATATTCATTGATTTTTGCCATTGAAAAACATGTTTTTCATATACCAGAAATGTTTGAAGCTACTGACTGAATGAAAGGAGCTGGCATCTCACTCTCTTTGAATCTTCTTTATCATGCTAGGATTAACAGGAAAAAGCAAAAAATTTCAGAATTGCACCTTGCAATGTGGAGATATTACTGTTTGTGCATTTACAATATTCATTGATTTTTGCCATTGAAAAACATGTTTTTCATATACCAGAAATGTTTGAAGCTACTGACTGAATGAAAGGAGCTGGCATCTCAACCTCTTTGAATCTTCTTTATCATGCTAGGATTAACAGGAAAAAGCTAAAAATTTCAGAATTGCACCGTGCAATGTGGAGATATTACTGTTTGTGCATTTACAATATTCATTGATTTTTGCCATTGAAAAACATGTTTTTCATATACCAGAAATGTTTGAAGCTACTGACTGAATGAAAGGAGCTGGCATCTCACTCTCTTTGAATCTTCTTTATCATACTAAGAGGAGCAGGAGAAAGCAAAAAATTTCAGAATTGCACCTTGCAATGCGGAGAAATTACTGTTTGTGCATTTACAATATTCATTGATTTTTGCCATTGAAAAACGTCCAGAAATGATTGAAGCTACTGACTGAATGAAAGGAGCTGGCATCTCACTCTCTTTGAATCTTCTTTATCATGCTAAGAGGAGCAGGAAAAAGCAAAAAATTTCAGAATTGCACCTTGCAATGCGGAGAAATTACTGTTTGTGCATTTACAATATTCATTGATTTTTGCCATTGAAAAACGTCCAGAAATGATTGAAGCTATTGACTGAATGAAAGGAGCTGGCATCTCACTCTCTTTGAATCTTCTTTATCATGCTAAGAGGAGCAGGAAAAAGCAAAAAATTTCAGAATTGCACCTTGCAATGCGGAGAAATTACTGTTTGTGCATTTACAATATTCATTGATTTTTGCCATTGAAAAACATGTTTTTCATATACCAGAAATGTTTGAAGCTACTGACTGAATGAAAGGAGCTGGCATCTCACTCTCTTTGAATCTTCTTTATCATGCTAGGATTAACAGGAAAAAGCAAAAAATTTCAGAATTGCACCTTGCAATGTGGAGATATTACTGTTTGTGCATTTACAATATTCATTGATTTTTGCCATTGAAAAACATGTTTTTCATATACCAGAAATGTTTGAAGCTACTGACTGAATGAAAGGAGCTGGCATCTCAATCTCTTTGAATCTTCTTTATCATGCTAGGATTAACAGGAAAAAGCTAAAAATTTCAGAATTGCACCGTGCAATGTTGAGATATTACTGTTTGTGCATTTACAATATTCATTGATTTTTGCCATTGAAAAACATGTTTTTCATATACCAGAAATGTTTGAAGCTACTGACTGAATGAAAGGAGCTGGCATCTCACTCTCTTTGAATCTTCTTTATCATGCTAGGATTAGCAGGAAAAAGCAAAAAATTTCAGAATTGCACCTTGCAATGTGGAGATATTACTGTTTGTGCATTTACAATATTCATTGATTTTTGCCATTGAAAAACATGTTTTTCATATACCAGAAATGTTTGAAGCTACTGACTGAATGAAAGGAGCTGGCATCTCACTCTCTTTGAATCTTCTTTATCATGCTAGGATTAACAGGAAAAAGCTAAAAATTTCAGAATTGCACCGTGCAATGTGGAGATATTACTGTTTGTGCATTTACAATATTCATTGATTTTTGCCATTGAAAAACATGTTTTTCATATACCAGAAATGTTTGAAGCTACTGACTGAATGAAAGGAGCTGGCATCTCACTCTCTTTGAATCTTCTTTATCATGCTAGGATTAGCAGGAAAAAGCAAAAAATTTCAGAATTGCACCTTGCAATGTGGAGATATTACTGTTTGTGCATTTACAATATTCATTGATTTTTGCCATTGAAAAACATGTTTTTCATATACCAGAAATGTTTGAAGCTACTGACTGAATGAAAGGAGCTGGCATCTCACTCTCTTTGAATCTTCTTTATCATGCTAGGATTAACAGGAAAAAGCAAAAAATTTCAGAATTGCACCTTGCAATGTGGAGATATTACTGTTTGTGCATTTACAATATTCATTGATTTTTGCCATTGAAAAACATGTTTTTCATATACCAGAAATGTTTGAAGCTACTGACTGAATGAAAGGAGCTGGCATCTCACTCTCTTTGAATCTTCTTTATCATGCTAGGATTAACAGGAAAAAGCTAAAAATTTCAGAATTGCACCGTGCAATGTTGAGATATTACTGTTTGTGCATTTACAATATTCATTGATTTTTGCCATTGAAAAACATGTTTTTCATATACCAGAAATGTTTGAAGCTACTGACTGAATGAAAGGAGCTGGCATCTCACTCTCTTTGAATCTTCTTTATCATGCTAGGATTAGCAGGAAAAAGCAAAAAATTTCAGAATTGCACCTTGCAATGTGGAGATATTACTGTTTGTGCATTTACAATATTCATTGATTTTTGCCATTGAAAAACATGTTTTTCATATACCAGAAATGTTTGAAGCTACTGACTGAATGAAAGGAGCTGGCATCTCACTCTCTTTGAATCTTCTTTATCATGCTAGGATTAACAGGAAAAAGCTAAAAATTTCAGAATTGCACCGTGCAATGTGGAGATATTACTGTTTGTGCATTTACAATATTCATTGATTTTTGCCATTGAAAAACATGTTTTTCATATACCAGAAATGTTTGAAGCTACTGACTGAATGAAAGGAGCTGGCATCTCACTCTCTTTGAATCTTCTTTATCATGCTAGGATTAGCAGGAAAAAGCAAAACATTTCAGAATTGCACCTTGCAATGTGGAGATATTACTGTTTGTGCATTTACAATATTCATTGATTTTTGCCATTGAAAAACATGTTTTTCATATACCAGAAATGTTTGAAGCTACTGACTGAATGAAAGGAGCTGGCATCTCACTCTCTTTGAATCTTCTTTATCATGCTAGGATTAACAGGAAAAAGCAAAAAATTTCAGAATTGCACCTTGCAATGTGGAGATATTACTGTTTGTGCATTTACAATATTCATTGATTTTTGCCATTGAAAAACATGTTTTTCATATACCAGAAATGTTTGAAGCTACTGACTGAATGAAAGGAGCTGGCATCTCACTCTCTTTGAATCTTCTTTATCATGCTAGGATTAGCAGGAAAAAGCAAAAAATTTCAGAATTGCACCTTGCAATGTGGAGATATTACTGTTTGTGCATTTACAATATTCATTGATTTTTGCCATTGAAAAACATGTTTTTCATATACCAGAAATGTTTGAAGCTACTGACTGAATGAAAGGAGCTGGCATCTCACTCTCTTTGAATCTTCTTTATCATGCTAGGATTAACAGGAAAAAGCTAAAAATTTCAGAATTGCACCGTGCAATGTGGAGATATTACTGTTTGTGCATTTACAATATTCATTGATTTTTGCCATTGAAAAACATGTTTTTCATATACCAGAAATGTTTGAAGATACTGACTGAATGAAAGGAGCTGGCATCTCACTCTCTTTGAATCTTCTTTATCATGCTAGGATTAGCAGGAAAAAGCAAAAAATTTCAGAATTGCACCTTGCAATGTGGAGATATTACTGTTTGTGCATTTACAATATTCATTGATTTTTGCCATTGAAAAACATGTTTTTCATATACCAGAAATGTTTGAAGCTACTGACTGAATGAAAGG
>NW_027371384.1:0-27807 GCF_046119375.1 Phyllobates terribilis
TGGAGATATTACTGTTTGTGCATTTACAATATTCATTGATTTTTGCCATTGAAAAACATGTTTTTCATATACCAGAAATGTTTGAAGCTACTGACTGAATGAAAGGAGCTGGCATCTCACTCTCTTTGAATCTTCTTTATCATGCTAGGATTAACAGGAAAAAGCTAAAAATTTCAGAATTGCACCGTGCAATGTGGAGATATTACTGTTTGTGCATTTACAATATTCATTGATTTTTGCCATTGAAAAACATGTTTTTCATATACCAGAAATGTTTGAAGCTACTGACTGAATGAAAGGAGCTGGCATCTCACTCTCTTTGAATCTTCTTTATCATGCTAGGATTAGCAGGAAAAAGCAAAAAATTTCAGAATTGCACCTTGCAATGTGGAGATATTACTGTTTGTGCATTTACAATATTCATTGATTTTTGCCATTGAAAAACATGTTTTTCATATACCAGAAATGTTTGAAGCTACTGACTGAATGAAAGGAGCTGGCATCTCACTCTCTTTGAATCTTCTTTATCATGCTAGGATTAACAGGAAAAAGCAAAAAATTTCAGAATTGCACCTTGCAATGTGGAGATATTACTGTTTGTGCATTTACAATATTCATTGATTTTTGCCATTGAAAAACATGTTTTTCATATACCAGAAATGTTTGAAGCTACTGACTGAATGAAAGGAGCTGGCATCTCACTCTCTTTGAATCTTTATCATGCTAGGATTAACAGGAAAAAGCTAAAAATTTCAGAATTGCACCGTGCAATGTGGAGATATTACTGTTTGTGCATTTACAATATTCATTGATTTTTGCCATTGAAAAACATGTTTTTCATATACCAGAAATGTTTGAAGCTACTGACTGAATGAAAGGAGCTGGCATCTCACTCTCTTTGAATCTTCTTTATCATGCTAGGATTAGCAGGAAAAAGCAAAAAATTTCAGAATTGCACCTTGCAATGTGGAGATATTACTGTTTGTGCATTTACAATATTCATTGATTTTTGCCATTGAAAAACATGTTTTTCATATACCAGAAATGTTTGAAGCTACTGACTGAATGAAAGGAGCTGGCATGTCACTCTCTTTGAATCTTCTTTATCATGCTAGGATTAACAGGAAAAAGCTAAAAATTTCAGAATTGCACCTTGCAATGTGGAGATATTACTGTTTGTGCATTTACAATATTCATTGATTTTTGCCATTGAAAAACATGTTTTTCATATACCAGAAATGTTTGAAGCTACTGACTGAATGAAAGGAGCTGGCATCTCACTCTCTTTGAATCTTCTTTATCATGCTAGGATTAGCAGGAAAAAGCAAAAAATTTCAGAATTGCACCTTGCAATGTGGAGATATTACTGTTTGTGCATTTACAATATTCATTGATTTTTGCCATTGAAAAACATGTTTTTCATATACCAGAAATGTTTGAAGCTACTGACTGAATGAAAGGAGCTGGCATCTCACTCTCTTTGAATCTTCTTTATCATGCTAGGATTAACAGGAAAAAGCTAAAAATTTCAGAATTGCACCGTGCAATGTGGAGATATTACTGTTTGTGCATTTACAATATTCATTGATTTTTGCCATTGAAAAACATGTTTTTCATATACCAGAAATGTTTGAAGCTACTGACTGAATGAAAGGAGCTGGCATCTCACTCTCTTTGAATCTTCTTTATCATGCTAGGATTAGCAGGAAAAAGCAAAAAATTTCAGAATTGCACCTTGCAATGTGGAGATATTACTGTTTGTGCATTTACAATATTCATTGATTTTTGCCATTGAAAAACATGTTTTTCATATACCAGAAATGTTTGAAGCTACTGACTGAATGAAAGGAGCTGGCATCTCACTCTCTTTGAATCTTCTTTATCATGCTAGGATTAACAGGAAAAAGCTAAAAATTTCAGAATTGCACCGTGCAATGTGGAGATATTACTGTTTGTGCATTTACAATATTCATTGATTTTTGCCATTGAAAAACATGTTTTTCATATACCAGAAATGTTTGAAGCTACTGACTGAATGAAAGGAGCTGGCATCTCACTCTCTTTGAATCTTCTTTATCATGCTAGGATTAGCAGGAAAAAGCAAAAAATTTCAGAATTGCACCTTGCAATGTGGAGATATTACTGTTTGTGCATTTACAATATTCATTGATTTTTGCCATTGAAAAACATGATTTTCATATACCAGAAATGTTTGAAGCTACTGACTGAATGAAAGGAGCTGGCATCTCACTCTCTTTGAATCTTCTTTATCATGCTAGGATTAACAGGAAAAAGCTAAAAATTTCAGAATTGCACCTTGCAATGTGGAGATATTACTGTTTGTGCATTTACAATATTCATTGATTTTTGCCATTGAAAAACATGTTTTTCATATACCAGAAATGTTTGAAGCTACTGACTGAATGAAAGGAGCTGGCATCTCACTCTCTTTGAATCTTCTTTATCATGCTAGGATTAACAGGAAAAAGCTAAAAATTTCAGAATTGCACCGTGCAATGTGGAGATATTACTGTTTGTGCATTTACAATATTCATTGATTTTTGCCATTGAAAAACATGTTTTTCATATACCAGAAATGTTTGAAGCTAATGACTGAATGAAAGGAGCTGGCATCTCACTCTCTTTGAATCTTCTTTATCATGCTAGGATTAACAGGAAAAAGCTAAAAATTTCAGAATTGCACCGTGCAATGTGGAGATATTACTGTTTGTGCATTTACAATATTCATTGATTTTTGCCATTGAAAAACATGTTTTTCATATACCAGAAATGTTTGAAGCTACTGACTGAATGAAAGGAGCTGGCATCTCACTCTCTTTGAATCTTCTTTATCATGCTAGGATTAGGAGGAAAAAGCAAAAAATTTCAGAATTGCACCTTGCAATGTGGAGATATTACTGTTTGTGCATTTACAATATTCATTGATTTTTGCCATTGAAATACATGTTTTTCATATACCAGAAATGTTTGAAGCTACTGACTGAATGAAAGGAGCTGGCATCTCACTCTCTTTGAATCTTCTTTATCATGCTAGGATTAACAGGAAAAAGCTAAAAATTTCAGAATTGCACCGTGCAATGTGGAGATATTACTGTTTGTGCATTTACAATATTCATTGATTTTTGCCATTGAAAAACATGTTTTTCATATACCAGAAATGTTTGAAGCTACTGACTGAATGAAAGGAGCTGGCATCTCACTCTCTTTGAATCTTCTTTATCATGCTAGGATTAGCAGGAAAAAGCAAAAAATTTCAGAATTGCACCTTGCAATGTGGAGATATTACTGTTTGTGCATTTACAATATTCATTGATTTTTGCCATTGAAAAACATGTTTTTCATATACCAGAAATGTTTGAAGCTACTGACTGAATGAAAGGAGCTGGCATCTCACTCTCTTTGAATCTTCTTTATCATGCTAGGATTAACAGGAAAAAGCAAAAAATTTCAGAATTGCACCTTGCAATGTGGAGATATTACTGTTTGTGCATTTACAATATTCATTGATTTTTGCCATTGAAAAACATGTTTTTCATATACCAGAAATGTTTGAAGCTACTGACTGAATGAAAGGAGCTGGCATCTCACTCTCTTTGAATCTTTTTCATGCTAGGATTAACAGGAAAAAGCTAAAAATTTCAGAATTGCACCGTGCAATGTGGAGATATTACTGTTTGTGCATTTACAATATTCATTGATTTTTGCCATTGAAAAACATGTTTTTCATATACCAGAAATGTTTGAAGCTACTGACTGAATGAAAGGAGCTGGCATCTCACTCTCTTTGAATCTTCTTTATCATGCTAGGATTAGCAGGAAAAAGCAAAAAATTTCAGAATTGCACCTTGCAATGTGGAGATATTACTGTTTGTGCATTTACAATATTCATTGATTTTTGCCATTGAAAAACATGTTTTTCATATACCAGAAATGTTTGAAGCTACTGACTGAATGAAAGGAGCTGGCATCTCACTCTCTTTGAATCTTCTTTATCATGCTAGGATTAACAGGAAAAAGCTAAAAATTTCAGAATTGCACCGTGCAATGTGGAGATATTACTGTTTGTGCATTTACAATATTCATTGATTTTTGCCATTGAAAAACATGTTTTTCATATACCAGAAATGTTTGAAGCTACTGACTGAATGAAAGGAGCTGGCATCTCACTCTCTTTTAATCTTCTTTATCATGCTAGGATTAACAGGAAAAAGCTAAAAATTTCAGAATTGCACCGTGCAATGTGGAGATATTACTGTTTGTGCATTTACAATATTCATTGATTTTTGCCATTGAAAAACATGTTTTTCATATACCAGAAATGTTTGAAGCTAATGACTGAATGAAAGGAGCTTGGCATCTCACTCTCTTTGAATCTTCTTTATCATGCTAGGATTAACAGGAAAAAGCTAAAAATTTCAGAATTGCACCGTGCAATGTGGAGATATTACTGTTTGTGCATTTACAATATTCATTGATTTTTGCCATTGAAAAACATGTTTTTCATATACCAGAAATGTTTGAAGCTACTGACTGAATGAAAGGAGCTGGCATCTCACTCTTTGAATCTTCTTTATCATGCTAGGATTAACAGGAAAAAGCTAAAAATTTCAGAATTGCACCGTGCAATGTGGAGATATTACTGTTTGTGCATTTACAATATTCATTGATTTTTGCCATTGAAAAACATGTTTTTCATATACCAGAAATGTTTGAAGCTAATGACTGAATGAAAGGAGCTGGCATCTCACTCTCTTTGAATCTTCTTTATCATGCTAGGATTAACAGGAAAAAGCTAAAAATTTCAGAATTGCACCGTGCAATGTGGAGATATTACTGTTTGTGCATTTACAATATTCATTGATTTTTGCCATTGAAAAACATGTTTTTCATATACCAGAAATGTTTGAAGCTACTGACTGAATGAAAGGAGCTGGCATCTCACTCTCTTTGAATCTTCTTTATCATGCTAGGATTAGCAGGAAAAAGCAAAAAATTTCAGAATTGCACCTTGCAATGTGGAGATATTACTGTTTGTGCATTTACAATATTCATTGATTTTTGCCATTGAAAAACATGTTTTTCATATACCAGAAATGTTTGAAGCTACTGACTGAATGAAAGGAGCTGGCATCTCACTCTCTTTGAATCTTCTTTATCATGCTAGGATTAACAGGAAAAAGCAAAAAATTTCAGAATTGCACCTTGCAATGTGGAGATATTACTGTTTGTGCATTTACAATATTCATTGATTTTTGCCATTGAAAAACATGTTTTTCATATACCAGAAATGTTTGAAGCTACTGACTGAATGAAAGGAGCTGGCATCTCACTCTCTTTGAATCTTTATCATGCTAGGATTAACAGGAAAAAGCTAAAAATTTCAGAATTGCACTGTGCAATGTGGAGATATTACTGTTTGTGCATTTACAATATTCATTGATTTTTGCCATTGAAAAACATGTTTTTCATATACCAGAAATGTTTGAAGCTACTGACTGAATGAAAGGAGCTGGCATCTCACTCTCTTTGAATCTTCTTTATCATGCTAGGATTAGCAGGAAAAAGCAAAAAATTTCAGAATTGCACCTTGCAATGTGGAGATATTACTGTTTGTGCATTTACAATATTCATTGATTTTTGCCATTGAAAAACATGTTTTTCATATACCAGAAATGTTTGAAGCTACTGACTGAATGAAAGGAGCTGGCATCTCACTCTCTTTGAATCTTCTTTATCATGCTAGGATTAACAGGAAAAAGCTAAAAATTTCAGAATTGCACCGTGCAATGTGGAGATATTACTGTTTGTGCATTTACAATATTCATTGATTTTTGCCATTGAAAAACATGTTTTTCATATACCAGAAATGTTTGAAGCTACTGACTGAATGAAAGGAGCTGGCATCTCACTCTCTTTGAATCTTCTTTATCATGCTAGGATTAACAGGAAAAAGTTAAAAATTTCAGAATTGCACCGTGCAATGTGGAGATATTACTGTTTGTGCATTTACAATATTCATTGATTTTTGCCATTGAAAAACATGTTTTTCATATACCAGAAATGTTTGAAGCTACTGACTGAATGAAAGGAGCTGGCATCTCACTCTCTTTGAATCTTCTTTATCATGCTAGGATTAGCAGGAAAAAGCAAAAAATTTCAGAATTGCACCTTGCAATGTGGAGATATTACTGTTTGTGCATTTACAATATTCATTGATTTTTGCCATTGAAAAACATGTTTTTCATATACCAGAAATGTTTGAAGCTACTGACTGAATGAAAGGAGCTGGCATCTCACTCTCTTTGAATCTTCTTTATCATGCTAGGATTAACAGGAAAAAGCTAAAAATTTCAGAATTGCACCGTGCAATGTGGAGATATTACTGTTTGTGCATTTACAATATTCATTGATTTTTGCCATTGAAAAACATGTTTTTCATATACCAGAAATGTTTGAAGCTAATGACTGAATGAAAGGAGCTTGGCATCTCACTCTCTTTGAATCTTCTTTATCATGCTAGGATTAACAGGAAAAAGCTAAAAATTTCAGAATTGCACCGTGCAATGTGGAGATATTACTGTTTGTGCATTTACAATATTCATTGATTTTTGCCATTGAAAAACATGTTTTTCATATACCAGAAATGTTTGAAGCTACTGACTGAATGAAAGGAGCTGGCATCTCACTCTTTGAATCTTCTTTATCATGCTAGGATTAACAGGAAAAAGCTAAAAATTTCAGAATTGCACCGTGCAATGTGGAGATATTACTGTTTGTGCATTTACAATATTCATTGATTTTTGCCATTGAAAAACATGTTTTTCATATACCAGAAATGTTTGAAGCTAATGACTGAATGAAAGGAGCTGGCATCTCACTCTCTTTGAATCTTCTTTATCATGCTAGGATTAACAGGAAAAAGCTAAAAATTTCAGAATTGCACCGTGCAATGTGGAGATATTACTGTTTGTGCATTTACAATATTCATTGATTTTTGCCATTGAAAAACATGTTTTTCATATACCAGAAATGTTTGAAGCTACTGACTGAATGAAAGGAGCTGGCATCTCACTCTCTTTGAATCTTCTTTATCATGCTAGGATTAGCAGGAAAAAGCAAAAAATTATAGAATTGCACCTTGCAATGTGGAGATATTACTGTTTGTGCATTTACAATATTCATTGATTTTTGCCATTGAAAAACATGTTTTTCATATACCAGAAATGTTTGAAGCTACTGACTGAATGAAAGGAGCTGGCATCTCACTCTCTTTGAATCTTCTTTATCATGCTAGGATTAACAGGAAAAAGCTAAAAATTTCAGAATTGCACCGTGCAATGTGGAGATATTACTGTTTGTGCATTTACAATATTCATTGATTTTTGCCATTGAAAAACATGTTTTTCATATACCAGAAATGTTTGAAGCTAATGACTGAATGAAAGGAGCTGGCATCTCACTCTCTTTGAATCTTCTTTATCATGCTAGGATTAACAGGAAAAAGCAAAAAATTTCAGAATTGCACCTTGCAATGTGGAGATATTACTGTTTGTGCATTTACAATATTCATTGATTTTTGCCATTGAAAAACATGTTTTTCATATACCAGAAATGTTTGAAGCTACTGACTGAATGAAAGGAGCTGGCATCTCACTCTCTTTGAATCTTTATCATGCTAGGATTAACAGGAAAAAGCTAAAAATTTCAGAATTGCACCGTGCAATGTGGAGATATTACTGTTTGTGCATTTACAATATTCATTGATTTTTGCCATTGAAAAACGTTTTTCATATACCAGAAATGTTTGAAGCTATTGACTGAATGAAAGGAGCTGGCATCTCACTCTCTTTGAATCTTCTTTATCATGCTAGGATTAGCAGGAAAAAGCAAAAAATTTCAGAATTGCACCTTGCAATGTGGAGATATTACTGTTTGTGCATTTACAATATTCATTGATTTTTGCCATTGAAAAACATGTTTTTCATATACCAGAAATGTTTGAAGCTACTGACTGAATGAAAGGAGCTGGCATCTCACTCTCTTTGAATCTTCTTTATCATGCTAGGATTAACAGGAAAAAGCTAAAAATTTCAGAATTGCACCGTGCAATGTGGAGATATTACTGTTTGTGCATTTACAATATTCATTGATTTTTGCCATTGAAAAACATGTTTTTCATATACCAGAAATGTTTGAAGCTACTGACTGAATGAAAGGAGCTGGCATCTCACTCTCTTTGAATCTTCTTTATCATGCTAGGATTAGCAGGAAAAAGCAAAAAATTTCAGAATTGCACCTTGCAATGTGGAGATATTACTGTTTGTGCATTTACAATATTCATTGATTTTTGCCATTGAAAAACATGTTTTTCATATACCAGAAATGTTTGAAGCTACTGACTGAAAGGAGCTGGCATCTCACTCTCTTTGAATTTTCTTTATCATGCTAGGATTAACAGGAAAAAGCTAAAAATTTCAGAATTGCACCGTGCAATGTGGAGATATTACTGTTTGTGCATTTACAATATTCATTGATTTTTGCCATTGAAAAACATGTTTTTCATATACCAGAAATGTTTGAAGCTACTGACTGAATGAAAGGAGCTGGCATCTCACTCTCTTTGAATCTTCTTTATCATGCTAGGATTAGCAGGAAAAAGCAAAAAATTTCAGAATTGCACCTTGCAATGTGGAGATATTACTGTTTGTGCATTTACAATATTCATTGATTTTTGCCATTGAAAAACATGTTTTTCATATACCAGAAATGTTTGAAGCTACTGACTGAATGAAAGGAGCTGGCATCTCACTCTCTTTGAATCTTCTTTATCATGCTAGGATTAACAGGAAAAAGCTAAAAATTTCAGAATTGCACCGTGCAATGTGGAGATATTACTGTTTGTGCATTTACAATATTCATTGATTTTTGCCATTGAAAAACATGTTTTTCATATACCAGAAATGTTTGAAGCTACTGACTGAATGAAAGGAGCTGGCATCTCACTCTCTTTGAATCTTCTTTATCATGCTAGGATTAGCAGGAAAAAGCAAAAAATTTCAGAATTGCACCTTGCAATGTGGAGATATTACTCTTTGTGCATTTACAATATTCATTGATTTTTGCCATTGAAAAACATGTTTTTCATATACCAGAAATGTTTGAAGTTACTGACTGAATGAAAGGAGCTGGCATCTCACTCTCTTTGAATCTTCTTTATCATGCTAGGATTAACAGGAAAAAGCAAAAAATTTCAGAATTGCACCTTGCAATGTGGAGATATTACTGTTTGTGCATTTACAATATTCATTGATTTTTGCCATTGAAAAACATGTTTTTCATATACCAGAAATGTTTGAAGCTACTGACTGAATGAAAGGAGCTGGCATCTCACTCTCTTTGAATCTTCTTTATCATGCTAGGATTAACAGGAAAAAGCAAAAAATTTCAGAATTGCACCTTGCAATGTGGAGATATTACTGTTTGTGCATTTACAATATTCATTGATTTTTGCCATTGAAAAACATGTTTTTCATATACCAGAAATGTTTGAAGCTACTGACTGAATGAAAGGAGCTGGCATCTCACTCTTTGAATCTTCTTTATCATGCTAGGATTAACAGGAAAAAGCTAAAAATTTCAGAATTGCACCGTGCAATGTGGAGATATTACTGTTTGTGCATTTACAATATTCATTGATTTTTGCCATTGAAAAACATGTTTTTCATATACCAGAAATGTTTGAAGCTAATGACTGAATGAAAGGAGCTGGCATCTCACTCTCTTTGAATCTTCTTTATCATGCTAGGATTAACAGGAAAAAGCTAAAAATTTCAGAATTGCACCGTGCAATGTGGAGATATTACTGTTTGTGCATTTACAATATTCATTGATTTTTGCCATTGAAAAACATGTTTTTCATATACCAGAAATGTTTGAAGCTACTGACTGAATGAAAGGAGCTGGCATCTCACTCTCTTTGAATCTTCTTTATCATGCTAGGATTAGCAGGAAAAAGCAAAAAATTTCAGAATTGCACCTTGCAATGTGGAGATATTACTGTTTGTGCATTTACAATATTCATTGATTTTTGCCATTGAAAAACATGTT
Organism: Phyllobates terribilis; assembly: GCF_046119375.1. Classification (NCBI taxonomy): domain Eukaryota; kingdom Metazoa; phylum Chordata; class Amphibia; order Anura; family Dendrobatidae; genus Phyllobates; species Phyllobates terribilis. The sequence goes on from NW_027371384.1 coordinate 10,129, forward strand.
TTTCATATACCAGAAATGTTTGAAGCTACTGACTGAATGAAAGGAGCTGGCATCTCACTCTCTTTGAATCTTCTTTATCATGCTAGGATTAACAGGAAAAAGCTAAAAATTTCAGAATTGCACCGTGCAATGTGGAGATATTACTGTTTGTGCATTTACAATATTCATTGATTTTTGCCATTGAAAAACATGTTTTTCATATACCAGAAATGTTTGAAGCTACTGACTGAATGAAAGGAGCTGGCATCTCACTCTCTTTGAATCTTCTTTATCATGCTAGGATTAGCAGGAAAAAGCAAAAAATTTCAGAATTGCACCTTGCAATGTGGAGATATTACTGTTTGTGCATTTACAATATTCATTGATTTTTGCCATTGAAAAACATGTTTTTCATATACCAGAAATGTTTGAAGCTACTGACTGAATGAAAGGAGCTGGCATCTCACTCTCTTTGAATCTTCTTTATCATGCTAGGATTAACAGGAAAAAGCAAAAAATTTCAGAATTGCACCTTGCAATGTGGAGATATTACTGTTTGTGCATTTACAATATTCATTGATTTTTGCCATTGAAAAACATGTTTTTCATATACCAGAAATGTTTGAAGCTACTGACTGAATGAAAGGAGCTGGCATCTCACTCTCTTTGAATCTTTATCATGCTAGGATTAACAGGAAAAAGCTAAAAATTTCAGAATTGCACCGTGCAATGTGGAGATATTACTGTTTGTGCATTTACAATATTCATTGATTTTTGCCATTGAAAAACATGTTTTTCATATACCAGAAATGTTTGAAGCTACTGACTGAATGAAAGGAGCTGGCATCTCACTCTCTTTGAATCTTCTTTATCATGCTAGGATTAGCAGGAAAAAGCAAAAAATTTCAGAATTGCACCTTGCAATGTGGAGATATTACTGTTTGTGCATTTACAATATTCATTGATTTTTGCCATTGAAAAACATGTTTTTCATATACCAGAAATGTTTGAAGCTACTGACTGAATGAAAGGAGCTGGCATCTCACTCTCTTTTAATCTTCTTTATCATGCTAGGATTAGCAGGAAAAAGCAAAAAATTTCAGAATTGCACCTTGCAATGTGGAGATATTACTTTTTGTGCATTTACAATATTCATTGATTTTTGCCATTGAAAAACATGTTTTTCATATACCAGAAATGTTTGAAGCTACTGACTGAATCATAGAATCATAGAATCATAGAATGGTAGAGTTGGAAGGGACCTCCTGGGTCATCTGGTCCAACCCCCTGCTCAAAGCAGGATTCACTAGATCATCTCAGACAGATGTCTGTCCAGCCTCTGTTTGAAGACGTCCATTGAAGGGGAACTCACCACCTCTCGTGGCAGCCTGTTCCACTCATTAATCACCCTAACTGTCAAAAAGTTTTTTCTAATATCTAATCTGTGTCTCCTCCCATTTAGTTTCATCCCATTGCTTCTAGTCTTTCCTTGTGCAAATGAGAATAAAGATGATCCTTCTACAATGTGACAGCCCTTGACATATTTGTAGACAGCTATTAAGTCTCCTCTCAGTCTTCTTTTTTGCAAGCTAAACATTCCCAAATCCTGCAACCGTTCCTCATAGGACATGGTTTGCAGACCAGTCACCATTCTGGTCGCTCTTCTCTGAACTTGCTCCAGTTTGTCGATGTCTTTTTTAAAATGTGGTGCCCAAAACTGTACACAGTATTCCAGATGAGGTCTGACCAAAGAGGAGTAAAGACCGATAATGACTTCACGTGATCTAGACTGTATGCTTCTGTTAATACATCCCAGAATTGTATTTGCCTTTTTTGCTGCTGCATCACACTGTTGACTCATGTTCAGTCTATGATCTATTAGTATACCTAAGTCTTTTTCACATGTACTGTTGCTTAGCTCTATTCCTCCCATTCTGTATATGCTTTTTTCATTTTTATTGCCCAGATGTAGTACTTTGCATTTTTCCCGGTTAAAAACCATTCTGTTGGTTGCTGCCCACTGCTCCAGTTTATTTAGGTCTTTTTGAATCCTCTCTCTCTCTTCTCTAGTATTAGCTATCCCTCCTAGCTTTGTGTCATCAGCAAATTTAATCAGTTTACCCTCAATTCCTTCATCTAAATCATTGATAAAGATGTTGAACAATACAGGTCCCAGGACGGAGCCCTGTGGTACCCCACTTGAGACATTCATCCAGCTGGATGTGAAGCCATTTACAACCACCCTTTGAGTCCGATCACTAAGCCAGTTATGAATCCACCTAACAGTTGCCTGGTCCATTGCATACTTGGTCATTTTTTCAATAAGGATGATGTGAGATACTTTGTCAAATGCTTTGCTGAAGTCAAGATATACTATATCTACAGCATTTCCCTGATCCACCCAGTCAGTGATTCTGTCATAGAAGGAAATTAAGTTAGTCTGACATGACTTGTTAGTTACAAACCCATGCTGACTCTGGTTAATCACTTCATTCTTATCCATGTACTTACATACATGTTGTTTAATAATTTGTTCAAAGATCTTTCCTGGTATAGAAGTCAGACTCACCGGCCTATAGTTCCCTGGGTCCACCTTCTTCCCCTTTTTGAAGATAGGAACAACATTTGCTCTTCTCCAGTCTTCTGGGACTTCTCCTGTTCTCCAAGAATTTTCAAAGATTATGGAGAGTGGTTCTAAAATTTCTTCTACAATCTCCTTCAGTACTCTGGGGTGTAATTCATCTGGACCTGGAGACTTGAACTCATTTATGTTAGCTAAATATTCCCTCACAATCTTTCTGTTTACTGATAACTTGGATTCCTCTATTCCTTTAAAAGGACAGTGAAGATCAGTTGATGTTACATTTTCTTTCTGAGAGAAAACAGATGCAAAATAGGAATTAAAAAGTTCGGCCTTCTCAACATCCTCTCTTACCATTTCTCCATTTTCATCCTGTAAAAATCCTATAGCATCTTTGACTTTTCTTTTACTTTTGACATACCCCCAAAATCCTTTTTTATTGCTTTTGACATCTCTTGCAAGCCTTAATTCATTGTCAGCTTTAGCTAACCTGATACGTGCCCTGCAGGATCTGCAGACTGCATTATAATCTTCTTTAGATATGCCTCCCTCTTTCCATTTAATAAACATTTCTTTCTTTCTTTTTAGCATGTGTTTAAGTTCTGTGTTCATCCATCCTGGTTTCCTTAAATGCTTCCCATTCTTCCTACTTTTCGGGATTGTTAACGATTGTGCTTTGAGAATCTCATTTTTAAAAATTTCCCATCCTTCCTGGACATTTTTGTCCTTAAGGACATCCAGCCATTGGATCCCTCCTATTCTCTTTCTGAGTCTCTTAAAATCTGCCTTTCTAAAATCTAACCTTGAAGTTTGAGTCTTCACATGTCTTCCTCCTCTAGTTATCCAAAATTCTATAATAGCATGATCGCTGCCTCCTAGGGTCCCAGCCACCTTTACCTCCTCAACCATTTCCTCCCTGTTTATAAGGATTATAAGGAATGAAAGGAGCTGGCATCTCACTCTCTTTGAATCTTCTTTATCATGCTAGGATTAACAGGAAAAAGCTAAAAATTTCAGAATTGCACCGTGCAATGTGGAGATATTACTGTTTGTGCATTTACAATATTCATTGATTTTTGCCATTGAAAAACATGTTTTTCATATACCAGAAATGTTTGAAGCTACTGACTGAATGAAAGGAGCTGGCATCTCACTCTCTTTGAATCTTCTTTATCATGCTAGGATTAGCAGGAAAAAGCAAAACATTTCAGAATTGCACCTTGCAATGTGGAGATATTACTGTTTGTGCATTTACAATATTCATTGATTTTTGCCATTGAAAAACATGTTTTTCATATACCAGAAATGTTTGAAGCTACTGACTGAATGAAAGGAGCTGGCATCTCACTCTCTTTGAATCTTCTTTATCATGCTAGGATTAACAGGAAAATGCAAAAAATTTCAGAATTGCACCTTGCAATGTGGAGATATTACTGTTTGTGCATTTACAATATTCATTGATTTTTGCCATTGAAAAACATGTTTTTCATATACCAGAAATGTTTGAAGCTACTGACTGAATGAAAGGAGCTGGCATCTCACTCTCTTTGAATCTTCTTTATCATGCTAGGATTAACAGGAAAATGCTAAAAATTTCAGAATTGCACCGTGCAATGTGGAGATATTACTGTTTGTGCATTTACAATATTCATTGATTTTTGCCATTGAAAAACATGTTTTTCATATACCAGAAATGTTTGAAGCTAATGACTGAATGAAAGGAGCTGGCATCTCACTCTCTTTGAATCTTCTTTATCATGCTAGGATTAACAGGAAAAAGCTAAAAATTTCAGAATTGCACCGTGCAATGTGGAGATATTACTGTTTGTGCATTTACAATATTCATTGATTTTTGCCATTGAAAAACATGTTTTTCATATACCAGAAATGTTTGAAGCTACTGACTGAATGAAAGGAGCTGGCATCTCACTCTCTTTGAATCTTCTTTATCATGCTAGGATTAGCAGGAAAAAGCAAAAAATTTCAGAATTGCACCTTGCAATGTGGAGATATTACTGTTTGTGCATTTACAATATTCATTGATTTTTGCCATTGAAAAACATGTTTTTCATATACCAGAAATGTTTGAAGCTACTGACTGAATGAAAGGAGCTGGCATCTCACTCTCTTTGAATCTTCTTTATCATGCTAGGATTAACAGGAAAAAGCTAAAAATTTCAGAATTGCACCGTGCAATGTGGAGATATTACTGTTTGTGCATTTACAATATTCATTGATTTTTGCCATTGAAAAACATGTTTTTCATATACCAGAAATGTTTGAAGCTACTGACTGAATGAAAGGAGCTGGCATCTCACTCTCTTTGAATCTTCTTTATCATGCTAGGATTAGCAGGAAAAAGCAAAAAATTTCAGAATTGCACCTTGCAATGTGGAGATATTACTGTTTGTGCATTTACAATATTCATTGATTTTTGCCATTGAAAAACATGTTTTTCATATACCAGAAATGTTTGAAGCTACTGACTGAATGAAAGGAGCTGGCATCTCACTCTCTTTGAATCTTCTTTATCATGCTAGGATTAACAGGAAAAAGCAAAAAATTTCAGAATTGCACCTTGCAATGTGGAGATATTACTGTTTGTGCATTTACAATATTCATTGATTTTTGCCATTGAAAAACATGTTTTTCATATACCAGAAATGTTTGAAGCTACTGACTGAATGAAAGGAGCTGGCATCTCACTCTCTTTGAATCTTTATCATGCTAGGATTAACAGGAAAAAGCTAAAAATTTCAGAATTGCACCGTGCAATGTGGAGATATTACTGTTTGTGCATTTACAATATTCATTGATTTTTGCCATTGAAAAACATGTTTTTCATATACCAGAAATGTTTGAAGCTACTGACTGAATGAAAGGAGCTGGCATCTCACTCTCTTTGAATCTTCTTTATCATGCTAGGATTAGCAGGAAAAAGCAAAAAATTTCAGAATTGCACCTTGCAATGTGGAGATATTACTGTTTGTGCATTTACAATATTCATTGATTTTTGCCATTGAAAAACATGTTTTTCATATACCAGAAATGTTTGAAGCTACTGACTGAATGAAAGGAGCTGGCATCTCACTCTCTTTGAATCTTCTTTATCATGCTAGGATTAACAGGAAAAAGCTAAAAATTTCAGAATTGCACCGTGCAATGTGGAGATATTACTGTTTGTGCATTTACAATATTCATTGATTTTTGCCATTGAAAAACATGTTTTTCATATACCAGAAATGTTTGAAGCTACTGACTGAATGAAAGGAGCTGGCATCTCACTCTCTTTGAATCTTCTTTATCATGCTAGGATTAGCAGGAAAAAGCAAAAAATTTCAGAATTGCACCTTGCAATGTGGAGATATTACTGTTTGTGCATTTACAATATTCATTGATTTTTGCCATTGAAAAACATGTTTTTCATATACCAGAAATGTTTGAAGCTACTGACTGAATGAAAGGAGCTGGCATCTCACTCTCTTTGAATCTTCTTTATCATGCTAGGATTAACAGGAAAAAGCTAAAAATTTCAGAATTGCACCGTGCAATGTGGAGATATTACTGTTTGTGCATTTACAATATTCATTGATTTTTGCCATTGAAAAACATGTTTTTCATATACCAGAAATGTTTGAAGCTACTGACTGAATGAAAGGAGCTGGCATCTCACTCTCTTTGAATCTTCTTTATCATGCTAGGATTAGCAGGAAAAAGCAAAAAATTTCAGAATTGCACCTTGCAATGTGGAGATATTACTGTTTGTGCATTTACAATATTCATTGATTTTTGCCATTGAAAAACATGTTTTTCATATACCAGAAATGTTTGAAGCTACTGACTGAATGAAAGGAGCTGGCATCTCACTCTCTTTGAATCTTCTTTATCATGCTAGGATTAACAGGAAAAAGCTAAAAATTTCAGAATTGCACCGTGCAATGTGGAGATATTACTGTTTGTGCATTTACAATATTCATTGATTTTTGCCATTGAAAAACATGTTTTTCATATACCAGCAATGTTTGAAGCTAATGACTGAATGAAAGGAGCTTGGCATCTCACTCTCTTTGAATCTTCTTTATCATGCTAGGATTAACAGGAAAAAGCTAAAAATTTCAGAATTGCACCGTGCAATGTGGAGATATTACTGTTTGTGCATTTACAATATTCATTGATTTTTGCCATTGAAAAACATGTTTTTCATATACCAGAAATGTTTGAAGCTACTGACTGAATGAAAGGAGCTGGCATCTCACTCTTTGAATCTTCTTTATCATGCTAGGATTAACAGGAAAAAGCTAAAAATTTCAGAATTGCACCGTGCAATGTGGAGATATTACTGTTTGTGCATTTACAATATTCATTGATTTTTGCCATTGAAAAACATGTTTTTCATATACCAGAAATGTTTGAAGCTAATGACTGAATGAAAGGAGCTGGCATCTCACTCTCTTTGAATCTTCTTTATCATGCTAGGATTAACAGGAAAAAGCTAAAAATTTCAGAATTGCACCGTGCAATGTGGAGATATTACTGTTTGTGCATTTACAATATTCATTGATTTTTGCCATTGAAAAACATGTTTTTCATATACCAGAAATGTTTGAAGCTACTGACTGAATGAAAGGAGCTGGCATCTCACTCTCTTTGAATCTTCTTTATCATGCTAGGATTAGCAGGAAAAAGCAAAAAATTTCAGAATTGCACCTTGCAATGTGGAGATATTACTGTTTGTGCATTTACAATATTCATTGATTTTTGCCATTGAAAAACATGTTTTTCATATACCAGAAATGTTTGAAGCTACTGACTGAATGAAAGGAGCTGGCATCTCACTCTCTTTGAATCTTCTTTATCATGCTAGGATTAACAGGAAAAAGCTAAAAATTTCAGGATTGCACCGTGCAATGTGGAGATATTACTGTTTGTGCATTTACAATATTCATTGATTTTTGCCATTGAAAAACATGTTTTTCATATACCAGAAATGTTTGAAGCTACTGACTGAATGAAAGGAGCTGGCATCTCACTCTCTTTGAATCTTCTTTATCATGCTAGGATTAGCAGGAAAAAGCTAAAAATTTCAGAATTGCACCTTGCAATGTGGAGATATTACTGTTTGTGCATTTACAATATTCATTGATTTTTGCCATTGAAAAACATGTTTTTCATATACCAGAAATGTTTGAAGCTACTGACTGAATGAAAGGAGCTGGCATCTCACTCTCTTTGAATCTTCTTTATCATGCTAGGATTAGCAGGAAAAAGCAAAAAATTTCAGAATTGCACCTTGCAATGTGGAGATATTACTGTTTGTGCATTTACAATATTCATTGATTTTTGCCATTGAAAAACATGTTTTTCATATACCAGAAATGTTTGAAGCTACTGACTGAATGAAAGGAGCTGGCATCTCACTCTCTTTGAATCTTCTTTATCATGCTAGGATTAACAGGAAAAAGCTAAAAATTTCAGAATTGCACCGTGCAATGTGGAGATATTACTGTTTGTGCATTTACAATATTCATTGATTTTTGCCATTGAAAAACATGTTTTTCATATACCAGCAATGTTTGAAGCTAATGACTGAATGAAAGGAGCTTGGCATCTCACTCTCTTTGAATCTTCTTTATCATGCTAGGATTAACAGGAAAAAGCTAAAAATTTCAGAATTGCACCGTGCAATGTGGAGATATTACTGTTTGTGCATTTACAATATTCATTGATTTTTGCCATTGAAAAACATGTTTTTCATATACCAGAAATGTTTGAAGCTACTGACTGAATGAAAGGAGCTGGCATCTCACTCTTTGAATCTTCTTTATCATGCTAGGATTAACAGGAAAAAGCTAAAAATTTCAGAATTGCACCGTGCAATGTGGAGATATTACTGTTTGTGCATTTACAATATTCATTGATTTTTGCCATTGAAAAACATGTTTTTCATATACCAGAAATGTTTGAAGCTAATGACTGAATGAAAGGAGCTGGCATCTCACTCTCTTTGAATCTTCTTTATCATGCTAGGATTAACAGGAAAAAGCTAAAAATTTCAGAATTGCACCGTGCAATGTGGAGATATTACTGTTTGTGCATTTACAATATTCATTGATTTTTGCCATTGAAAAACATGTTTTTCATATACCAGAAATGTTTGAAGCTACTGACTGAATGAAAGGAGCTGGCATCTCACTCTCTTTGAATCTTCTTTATCATGCTAGGATTAGCAGGAAAAAGCAAAAAATTTCAGAATTGCACCTTGCAATGTGGAGATATTACTGTTTGTGCATTTACAATATTCATTGATTTTTGCCATTGAAAAACATGTTTTTCATATACCAGAAATGTTTGAAGCTACTGACTGAATGAAAGGAGCTGGCATCTCACTCTCTTTGAATCTTCTTTATCATGCTAGGATTAACAGGAAAAAGCTAAAAATTTCAGGATTGCACCGTGCAATGTGGAGATATTACTGTTTGTGCATTTACAATATTCATTGATTTTTGCCATTGAAAAACATGTTTTTCATATACCAGAAATGTTTGAAGCTACTGACTGAATGAAAGGAGCTGGCATCTCACTCTCTTTGAATCTTCTTTATCATGCTAGGATTAGCAGGAAAAAGCTAAAAATTTCAGAATTGCACCTTGCAATGTGGAGATATTACTGTTTGTGCATTTACAATATTCATTGATTTTTGCCATTGAAAAACATGTTTTTCATATACCAGAAATGTTTGAAGCTACTGACTGAATGAAAGGAGCTGGCATCTCACTCTCTTTGAATCTTCTTTATCATGCTAGGATTAACAGGAAAAAGCAAAAAATTTCAGAATTGCACCTTGCAATGTGGAGATATTACTGTTTGTGCATTTACAATATTCATTGATTTTTGCCATTGAAAAACATGTTTTTCATATACCAGAAATGTTTGAAGCTACTGACTGAATGAAAGGAGCTGGCATCTCACTCTCTTTGAATCTTTATCATGCTAGGATTAACAGGAAAAAGCTAAAAATTTCAGAATTGCACCGTGCAATGTGGAGATATTACTGTTTGTGCATTTACAATATTCATTGATTTTTGCCATTGAAAAACATGTTTTTCATATACCAGAAATGTTTGAAGCTACTGACTGAAAGGAGCTGGCATCTCACTCTCTTTGAATCTTCTTTATCATGCTAGGATTAGCAGGAAAAAGCAAAAAATTTCAGAATTGCACCGTGCAATGTGGAGATATTACTGTTTGTGCATTTACAATATTCATTGATTTTTGCCATTGAAAAACATGTTTTTCATATACCAGAAATGTTTGAAGCTACTGACTGAATGAAAGGAGCTGGCATCTCACTCTCTTTGAATCTTCTTTATCATGCTAGGATTAACAGGAAAAAGCAAAAAATTTCAGAATTGCACCTTGCAATGTGGAGATATTACTGTTTGTGCATTTACAATATTCATTGATTTTTGCCATTGAAAAACATGTTTTTCATATACCAGAAATGTTTGAAGCTACTGACTGAATGAAAGGAGCTGGCATCTCACTCTCTTTGAATCTTTATCATGCTAGGATTAACAGGAAAAAGCTAAAAATTTCAGAATTGCACCGTGCAATGTGGAGATATTACTGTTTGTGCATTTACAATATTCATTGATTTTTGCCATTGAAAAACATGTTTTTCATATACCAGAAATGTTTGAAGCTACTGACTGAATGAAAGGAGCTGGCATCTCACTCTCTTTGAATCTTCTTTATCATGCTAGGATTAGCAGGAAAAAGCAAAAAATTTCAGAATTGCACCTTGCAATGTGGAGATATTACTGTTTGTGCATTTACAATATTCATTGATTTTTGCCATTGAAAAACATGTTTTTCATATACCAGAAATGTTTGAAGCTACTGACTGAATGAAAGGAGCTGGCATCTCACTCTCTTTGAATCTTCTTTATCATGCTAGGATTAACAGGAAAAAGCTAAAAATTTCAGAATTGCACCGTGCAATGTGGAGATATTACTGTTTGTGCATTTACAATATTCATTGATTTTTGCCATTGAAAAACATGTTTTTCATATACCAGAAATGTTTGAAGCTACTGACTGAATGAAAGGAGCTGGCATCTCACTCTCTTTGAATCTTCTTTATCATGCTAGGATTAGCAGGAAAAAGCAAAAAATTTCAGAATTGCACCTTGCAATGTGGAGATATTACTGTTTGTGCATTTACAATATTCATTGATTTTTGCCATTGAAAAACATGTTTTTCATATACCAGAAATGTTTGAAGCTACTGACTGAATGAAAGGAGCTGGCATCTCACTCTCTTTGAATCTTCTTTATCATGCTAGGATTAACAGGAAAAAGCTAAAAATTTCAGAATTGCACCGTGCAATGTGGAGATATTACTGTTTGTGCATTTACAATATTCATTGATTTTTGCCATTGAAAAACATGTTTTTCATATACCAGAAATGTTTGAAGCTACTGACTGAATGAAAGGAGCTGGCATCTCACTCTCTTTGAATCTTCTTTATCATGCTAGGATTAGCAGGAAAAAGCAAAAAATTTCAGAATTGCACCTTGCAATGTGGAGATATTACTGTTTGTGCATTTACAATATTCATTGATTTTTGCCATTGAAAAACATGTTTTTCATATACCAGAAATGTTTGAAGCTACTGACTGAATGAAAGGAGCTGGCATCTCACTCTCTTTGAATCTTCTTTATCATGCTAGGATTAACAGGAAAAAGCTAAAAATTTCAGAATTGCACCGTGCAATGTGGAGATATTACTGTTTGTGCATTTACAATATTCATTGATTTTTGCCATTGAAAAACATGTTTTTCATATACCAGCAATGTTTGAAGCTAATGACTGAATGAAAGGAGCTTGGCATCTCACTCTCTTTGAATCTTCTTTATCATGCTAGGATTAACAGGAAAAAGCTAAAAATTTCAGAATTGCACCGTGCAATGTGGAGATATTACTGTTTGTGCATTTACAATATTCATTGATTTTTGCCATTGAAAAACATGTTTTTCATATACCAGAAATGTTTGAAGCTACTGACTGAATGAAAGGAGCTGGCATCTCACTCTTTGAATCTTCTTTATCATGCTAGGATTAACAGGAAAAAGCTAAAAATTTCAGAATTGCACCGTGCAATGTGGAGATATTACTGTTTGTGCATTTACAATATTCATTGATTTTTGCCATTGAAAAACATGTTTTTCATATACCAGAAATGTTTGAAGCTAATGACTGAATGAAAGGAGCTGGCATCTCACTCTCTTTGAATCTTCTTTATCATGCTAGGATTAACAGGAAAAAGCTAAAAATTTCAGAATTGCACCGTGCAATGTGGAGATATTACTGTTTGTGCATTTACAATATTCATTGATTTTTGCCATTGAAAAACATGTTTTTCATATACCAGAAATGTTTGAAGCTACTGACTGAATGAAAGGAGCTGGCATCTCACTCTCTTTGAATCTTCTTTATCATGCTAGGATTAGCAGGAAAAAGCAAAAAATTTCAGAATTGCACCTTGCAATGTGGAGATATTACTGTTTGTGCATTTACAATATTCATTGATTTTTGCCATTGAAAAACATGTTTTTCATATACCAGAAATGTTTGAAGCTACTGACTGAATGAAAGGAGCTGGCATCTCACTCTCTTTGAATCTTCTTTATCATGCTAGGATTAACAGGAAAAAGCTAAAAATTTCAGGATTGCACCGTGCAATGTGGAGATATTACTGTTTGTGCATTTACAATATTCATTGATTTTTGCCATTGAAAAACATGTTTTTCATATACCAGAAATGTTTGAAGCTACTGACTGAATGAAAGGAGCTGGCATCTCACTCTCTTTGAATCTTCTTTATCATGCTAGGATTAGCAGGAAAAAGCTAAAAATTTCAGAATTGCACCTTGCAATGTGGAGATATTACTGTTTGTGCATTTACAATATTCATTGATTTTTGCCATTGAAAAACATGTTTTTCATATACCAGAAATGTTTGAAGCTACTGACTGAATGAAAGGAGCTGGCATCTCACTCTCTTTGAATCTTCTTTATCATGCTAGGATTAGCAGGAAAAAGCAAAAAATTTCAGAATTGCACCTTGCAATGTGGAGATATTACTGTTTGTGCATTTACAATATTCATTGATTTTTGCCATTGAAAAACATGTTTTTCATATACCAGAAATGTTTGAAGCTACTGACTGAATGAAAGGAGCTGGCATCTCACTCTCTTTGAATCTTCTTTATCATGCTAGGATTAACAGGAAAAAGCTAAAAATTTCAGAATTGCACCGTGCAATGTGGAGATATTACTGTTTGTGCATTTACAATATTCATTGATTTTTGCCATTGAAAAACATGTTTTTCATATACCAGCAATGTTTGAAGCTAATGACTGAATGAAAGGAGCTTGGCATCTCACTCTCTTTGAATCTTCTTTATCATGCTAGGATTAACAGGAAAAAGCTAAAAATTTCAGAATTGCACCGTGCAATGTGGAGATATTACTGTTTGTGCATTTACAATATTCATTGATTTTTGCCATTGAAAAACATGTTTTTCATATACCAGAAATGTTTGAAGCTACTGACTGAATGAAAGGAGCTGGCATCTCACTCTTTGAATCTTCTTTATCATGCTAGGATTAACAGGAAAAAGCTAAAAATTTCAGAATTGCACCGTGCAATGTGGAGATATTACTGTTTGTGCATTTACAATATTCATTGATTTTTGCCATTGAAAAACATGTTTTTCATATACCAGAAATGTTTGAAGCTAATGACTGAATGAAAGGAGCTGGCATCTCACTCTCTTTGAATCTTCTTTATCATGCTAGGATTAACAGGAAAAAGCTAAAAATTTCAGAATTGCACCGTGCAATGTGGAGATATTACTGTTTGTGCATTTACAATATTCATTGATTTTTGCCATTGAAAAACATGTTTTTCATATACCAGAAATGTTTGAAGCTACTGACTGAATGAAAGGAGCTGGCATCTCACTCTCTTTGAATCTTCTTTATCATGCTAGGATTAGCAGGAAAAAGCAAAAAATTTCAGAATTGCACCTTGCAATGTGGAGATATTACTGTTTGTGCATTTACAATATTCATTGATTTTTGCCATTGAAAAACATGTTTTTCATATACCAGAAATGTTTGAAGCTACTGACTGAATGAAAGGAGCTGGCATCTCACTCTCTTTGAATCTTCTTTATCATGCTAGGATTAACAGGAAAAAGCTAAAAATTTCAGGATTGCACCGTGCAATGTGGAGATATTACTGTTTGTGCATTTACAATATTCATTGATTTTTGCCATTGAAAAACATGTTTTTCATATACCAGAAATGTTTGAAGCTACTGACTGAATGAAAGGAGCTGGCATCTCACTCTCTTTGAATCTTCTTTATCATGCTAGGATTAGCAGGAAAAAGCTAAAAATTTCAGAATTGCACCTTGCAATGTGGAGATATTACTGTTTGTGCATTTACAATATTCATTGATTTTTGCCATTGAAAAACATGTTTTTCATATACCAGAAATGTTTGAAGCTACTGACTGAATGAAAGGAGCTGGCATCTCACTCTCTTTGAATCTTCTTTATCATGCTAGGATTAACAGGAAAAAGCAAAAAATTTCAGAATTGCACCTTGCAATGTGGAGATATTACTGTTTGTGCATTTACAATATTCATTGATTTTTGCCATTGAAAAACATGTTTTTCATATACCAGAAATGTTTGAAGCTACTGACTGAATGAAAGGAGCTGGCATCTCACTCTCTTTGAATCTTTATCATGCTAGGATTAACAGGAAAAAGCTAAAAATTTCAGAATTGCACCGTGCAATGTGGAGATATTACTGTTTGTGCATTTACAATATTCATTGATTTTTGCCATTGAAAAACATGTTTTTCATATACCAGAAATGTTTGAAGCTACTGACTGAAAGGAGCTGGCATCTCACTCTCTTTGAATCTTCTTTATCATGCTAGGATTAGCAGGAAAAAGCAAAAAATTTCAGAATTGCACCTTGCAATGTGGAGATATTACTGTTTGTGCATTTACAATATTCATTGATTTTTGCCATTGAAAAACATGTTTTTCATATACCAGAAATGTTTGAAGCTACTGACTGAATGAAAGGAGCTGGCATCTCACTCTCTTTGAATCTTCTTTATCATGCTAGGATTAACAGGAAAAAGCTAAAAATTTCAGAATTGCACCGTGCAATGTGGAGATATTACTGTTTGTGCATTTACAATATTCATTGATTTTTGCCATTGAAAAACATGTTTTTCATATACCAGAAATGTTTGAAGCTACTGACTGAATGAAAGGAGCTGGCATCTCACTCTCTTTGAATCTTCTTTATCATGCTAGGATTAGCAGGAAAAAGCAAAAAATTTCAGAATTGCACCTTGCAATGTGGAGATATTACTGTTTGTGCATTTACAATATTCATTGATTTTTGCCATTGAAAAACATGTTTTTCATATACCAGAAATGTTTGAAGCTACTGACTGAATGAAAGGAGCTGGCATCTCACTCTCTTTGAATCTTCTTTATCATGCTAGGATTAACAGGAAAAAGCTAAAAATTTCAGAATTGCACCGTGCAATGTGGAGATATTACTGTTTGTGCATTTACAATATTCATTGATTTTTGCCATTGAAAAACATGTTTTTCATATACCAGAAATGTTTGAAGCTACTGACTGAATGAAAGGAGCTGGCATCTCACTCTCTTTGAATCTTCTTTATCATGCTAGGATTAGCAGGAAAAAGCAAAAAATTTCAGAATTGCACCTTGCAATGTGGAGATATTACTGTTTGTGCATTTACAATATTCATTGATTTTTGCCATTGAAAAACATGTTTTTCATATACCAGAAATGTTTGAAGCTACTGACTGAATGAAAGGAGCTGGCATCTCACTCTCTTTGAATCTTCTTTATCATGCTAGGATTAACAGGAAAAAGCTAAAAATTTCAGAATTGCACCGTGCAATGTGGAGATATTACTGTTTGTGCATTTACAATATTCATTGATTTTTGCCATTGAAAAACATGTTTTTCATATACCAGAAATGTTTGAAGCTACTGACTGAATGAAAGGAGCTGGCATCTCACTCTCTTTGAATCTTCTTTATCATGCTAGGATTAGCAGGAAAAAGCAAAAAATTTCAGAATTGCACCTTGCAATGTGGAGATATTACTGTTTGTGCATTTACAATATTCATTGATTTTTGCCATTGAAAAACATGTTTTTCATATACCAGAAATGTTTGAAGCTACTGACTGAATGAAAGGAGCTGGCATCTCACTCTCTTTGAATCTTCTTTATCATGCTAGGATTAACAGGAAAAAGCAAAAAATTTCAGAATTGCACCTTGCAATGTGGAGATATTACTGTTTGTGCATTTACAATATTCATTGATTTTTGCCATTGAAAAACATGTTTTTCATATACCAGAAATGTTTGAAGCTACTGACTGAATGAAAGGAGCTGGCATCTCACTCTCTTTGAATCTTCTTTATCATGCTAGGATTAACAGGAAAAAGCTAAAAATTTCAGAATTGCACCGTGCAATGTGGAGATATTACTGTTTGTGCATTTACAATATTCATTGATTTTTGCCATTGAAAAACATGTTTTTCATATACCAGAAATGTTTGAAGCTAATGACTGAATGAAAGGAGCTGGCATCTCACTCTCTTTGAATCTTCTTTATCATGCTAGGATTAACAGGAAAAAGCTAAAAATTTCAGAATTGCACCGTGCAATGTGGAGATATTACTGTTTGTGCATTTACAATATTCATTGATTTTTGCCATTGAAAAACATGTTTTTCATATACCAGAAATGTTTGAAGCTACTGACTGAATGAAAGGAGCTGGCATCTCACTCTCTTTGAATCTTCTTTATCATGCTAGGATTAGCAGGAAAAAGCAAAAAATTTCAGAATTGCACCTTGCAATGTGTAGATATTACTGTTTGTGCATTTACAATATTCATTGATTTTTGCCATTGAAAAACATGTTTTTCATATACCAGAAATGTTTGAAGCTACTGACTGAATGAAAGGAGCTGGCATCTCACTCTCTTTGAATCTTCTTTATCATGCTAGGATTAACAGGAAAAAGCTAAAAATTTCAGAATTGCACCGTGCAATGTGGAGATATTACTGTTTGTGCATTTACAATATTCATTGATTTTTGCCATTGAAAAACATGTTTTTCATATACCAGAAATGTTTGAAGCTACTGACTGAATGAAAGGAGCTGGCATCTCACTCTCTTTGAATCTTCTTTATCATGCTAGGATTAGCAGGAAAAAGCAAAAAATTTCAGAATTGCACCTTGCAATGTGGAGATATTACTGTTTGTGCATTTACAATATTCATTGATTTTTGCCATTGAAAAACATGTTTTTCATATACCAGAAATGTTTGAAGCTACTGACTGAATGAAAGGAGCTGGCATCTCACTCTCTTTGAATCTTCTTTATCATGCTAGGATTAACAGGAAAAAGCAAAAAATTTCAGAATTGCACCGTGCAATGTGGAGATATTACTGTTTGTGCATTTACAATATTCATTGATTTTTGCCATTGAAAACATGTTTTTCATATACCAGAAATGTTTGAAGCTAATGACTGAATGAAAGGAGCTTGGCATCTCACTCTCTTTGAATCTTCTTTATCATGCTAGGATTAACAGGAAAAAGCTAAAAATTTCAGAATTGCACCGTGCAATGTGGAGATATTACTGTTTGTGCATTTACAATATTCATTGATTTTTGCCATTGAAAAACATGTTTTTCATATACCAGAAATGTTTGAAGCTACTGACTGAATGAAAGGAGCTGGCATCTCACTCTCTTTGAATCTTCTTTATCATGCTAGGATTAGCAGGAAAAAGCAAAAAATTTCAGAATTGCACCTTGCAATGTGGAGATATTACTGTTTGTGCATTTACAATATTCATTGATTTTTGCCATTGAAAAACATGTTTTTCATATACCAGAAATGTTTGAAGCTACTGACTGAATGAAAGGAGCTGGCATCTCACTCTCTTTGAATCTTCTTTATC
>NW_027371385.1:0-27784 GCF_046119375.1 Phyllobates terribilis
GCCTTCACTCTGCGGTCCAGCTCACCGCAAACCATCTCGATTGGGTTCAGGTCTGGTGACTGTGGAGGCCAGGTCATCTGGCGTAGCACCCCATCACTCTCCTTCTTGGTTAAATAGCCCTTACACAGCCTGGAGGTGTGTGTGGGGTCATTGTCCTGTTGAAAAATAAATGATGGTCCAACTAAACGCAAACCAGATGGAATAGCATGCCGCTGCAAGATGCTGTGGTAGCCATGCTGGTTCAGTATGCCTTCAATTTTGAATAAATCCCCAACAGTGTCTCCAGCAAAGCACCCCGACACCATCACACCTCCTCCTCCATGCTTCACGGTGGGAACCAGGCATGTAGAGTCCATCCGTTCACCTTTTCTGCGTCGCACAAAGACACGGTGGTTGGAACCAAAGATCTCAGATTTGGACTCATCAGACCAAAGCACATATTTCCACTGGTCTAATGTCCATTCCTTCTGTTCTTTAGCACAAACAAGTCTCTTCTGCTTGTTGCCTGTCCTTAGCAGTGGTTTCCTAGCAGCTATTTTACCATGAAGGCCTGCTGCACAAAGTCTCCTCTTAACAGTTGTTGAAGAGATGTGTCTGCTGCTAGAACTCTGTGTGGCATTGACCTGGTCTCTAATCTGAGCTGCTGTTCACCTGAGATTTCTGAGGCTGGTGACTCAGATAAACTTATCCTCAGAAGCAGAGGTGACTCTTGGTCTTCCTTTCCTGGGACGGTCCTCATGTGAGCCAGTTTCTTTGTAGCGCTTGATTGTTTTTGCAACTGCACTTGGGGACACTTTCAAAGTTTTCCCAATTTTTCGGACTGACTGACCTTCATTTCTTAAAGTAATGATGGCCACTCGTTTTTCTTTACTTAGCTGCTTTTTTCTTGCCATAATACAAATTCTAACAGTCTACTCAGTAGGACTATCAGCTGTGTATCCACCAGACTTCTGCACAACACAACTGATGGTCCCAACCTCATTTATAAAGCAAGAAATCACACTTATTAAACCTGACTGGGCACACCCGTGAAGGGAAAACCATTTCCGGTGACTACCTCTTGAAGCTCATCAGGAGAATGCCAAGAGTGTGCAAAGCAGTCATCAAAGCAAAAGGTGGCTACTTTGAAGAACCTAGAATATAAGACATATTTTCAGTTGTTTCACACTTTTTTGTTAAGTCATAGAATCATAGAATCATAGAATCATAGAATGGTAGAGTTGGAAGGGACCTCCTGGGTCATCTGGTCCAACCCCCTGCTCAAAGCAGGATTCACTAAATCATCTCAGACAGATGTCTGTCCAGCCTCTGTTTGAAGACGTCCATTGAAGGGGAACTCACCACCTCTCGTGGCAGCCTGTTCCACTCATTAATCACCCTAACTGTCAAAAAGTTTTTTCTAATATCTAATCTGTGTCTCCTCCCATTTAGTTTCATCCCATTGCTTCTAGTCTTTCCTTGTGCAAATGAGAATAAAGATGATCTTTCTACAATGTGACAGCCCTTGACATATTTGTAGACAGCTATTAAGTCTCCTCTCAGTCTTCTTTTTTGCAAGCTAAACATTCCCAAATCCTGCAACCGTTCCTCATAGGACATGGTTTGCAGACCAGTCACCATTCTGGTCGCTCTTCTCTGAACTTGCTCCAGTTTGTCTATGTCTTTTTTAAAATGTGGTGCCCAAAACTGTACACAGTATTCCAGATGAGGTCTGACCAAAGAGGAGTAAAGACCGATAATGACTTCACGTGATCTAGACTGTATGCTTCTGTTAATACATCCCAGAATTGTATTTGCCTTTTTTGCTGCTGTATCACACTGTTGACTCATGTTCAGTCTATGATCTATTAGTATACCTAAGTCTTTTTCACATGTACTGTTGCTTAGCTCTATTCCTCCCATTCTGTATAAGCTTTTTTCATTTTTATTGCCCAGATGTAGTACTTTGCATTTTTCCCTGTTAAAAACCATTCTGTTGGTTGCTGCCCACTGCTCCAGTTTATTTAGGTCTTTTTGAATCCTCTCTCTCTCTTCTCTAGTATTAGCTATCCCTCCTAGCTTTGTGTCATCAGCAAATTTAATCAGTTTACCCTCAATTCCTTCATCTAAATCATTGATAAAGATGTTGAACAATACAGGTCCCAGGACGGAGCCCTGTGGTACCCCACTTGAGACATTCATCCAGCTGGATGTGAAGCCATTTACAACCACCCTTTGAGTCCGATCACTAAGCCAGTTATGAATCCACCTAACAGTTGCCTGGTCCATTGCATACTTGGTCATTTTTTCAATAAGGATGGTGTGAGATACTTTGTCAAATGCTTTGCTGAAGTCAAGATATACTATATCTACAGCATTTCCCTGATCCACCCAGTCAGTGATTCTGTCATAGAAGGAAATTAAGTTAGTCTGACATGACTTGTTAGTTACAAACCCATGCTGACTCTGGTTAATTACTTCATTCTTATCCAGGTACTTACATACATGTTGTTTAATAATTTGTTCAAAGATCTTTCCTGGTATAGAAGTCAGACTCACCGGCCTATAGTTCCCTGGGTCCACCTTCTTCCCCTTTTTGAAGATAGGAACAACATTTGCTCTTCTCCAGTCTTCTGGGACTTCTCCTGTTCTCCAAGAATTTTCAAAGATTATGGAGAGTGGTTCTAAAATTTCTTCTACGATCTCCTTCAGTACTCTGGGGTGTAATTCATCTGGACCTGGAGACTTGAACTCATTTATGTTAGCTAAATATTGCCTCACAATCTTTCTGTTTACATATAACTTGGATTCCTCTATTCCTTTAAAAGGACAGTGAAGATCAGTTGATGTTACATTTTCTTTCTGAGAGAAAACAGATGCAAAATAGGAGTTAAAAAGTTCGGCCTTCTCAACATCCTCTCTTACCATTTCTCCATTTTCATCCTGTAAAAATCCTATAGCATCTTTGACTTTTTTTTTACTTTTGACATACCCCCAAAATCCTTTTTTATTGCTTTTGACATCTCTTGCAAGCCTTAATTCATTGTCAGCTTTAGCTAACCTGATACGTGCCCTACAGGATCTGCAGACTGCATTATAATCTTCTTTAGATATGCCTCCCTCTTTCCATTTAATAAACATTTCTTTCTTTCTTTTTAGCATGTGTTTAAGTTCTGTGTTCATCCATCCTTGTTTCCTTAAATGCTTCCCATTCTTCCTACTTTTCGGGATTGTTAACGATTGTGCTTTGAGAATCTCATTTTTAAAAATTTCCCATCCTTCCTGGACATTTTTGTCCTTAAGGACATCCAGCCATTGGATCCCTCCTATTCTCTTTCTGAGTCTCTTAAAATCTGCCTTTCTAAAATCTAACCTTGAGGTTTGAGTCTTCACAAGTCTTCCTCCTCTAGTTATCCAAAATTCTATAATAGCATGATCGCTGCCTCCTAGGGTCCCAGCCACCTTTACCTCCTCAACCATTTCCTCCCTGTTTATAAGGATTAGATCCAAAGTAGCAGATCCCCTTGTTTTCTCCCCTACCTTTTGGAAGATAAAGTTGTCAGCAAGAGAGGATAAGAATTTGCTTGACCTGTTAAGTTTTACTTGAGAGAGATTCCCAACAAATGTCTGGATAGTTGAAATCTCCCATGACCACTACGTCATATTTTTTGGAGAACTTGGTCATTTGATACATAAAGAGTTCATCCATATCTTCAGCTTGCCCAGGTGGCCTGTAGTAAATGCCTACAATGGTGTCCTTTCCGTTGTTCTCTCCTTGTATTCTTACCCAAACAGTTTCCACAGAACTCCCAGTCTCTGAAGCTTCAATCTCTGTGCAGATATACGCTTTTCTAACATACAATGCGACACCTCCTCCTCGTTTATCAAGTCTGTTTCTTGCAAATAAGTTGTATCCTTTCAGCCTTTTATTCCAATCATGTGTATCGTCCCACCAAGTTTCAGTGATTCCAATGACATCATATTCCTTTTCCTGCATTAGTAGTTCCAATTCTCCTTGTTTGTTGCCCATGCTTTGTGCATTTGTATAAAAACATTTTAGTTTGTGATTGGTTTCTCTTCCTCCCATATTTTTATTATTTAAATTGTTTTGTCTTTGTTCTTCCTTTCCACTTCCAGTAGCAGAGATCTCAATAGTATTTGTCAGCTGTATGGCTTTTTCTGGCCTTTTGCTTCCCTTCCCACATTGTTCTAGTTTAAAGCTCTTCTGATGAGTGTAGTAAGGCGACTTCCAAATACATGTTTTCCAGTCTTCGTAAGGTGCACCCCATCTCTAGCAAGTAGTCCATCGTATAGGTAATTCATTCCGTGATCCAGAAATCCAAATGTGCGCTGACACACTGTTCCGGAATCCATGCTGATTTCTTCTCAGTGATGAGGTCTGTGGACATGGCGAACCGTCTGATTAAATCACACACTGTTCCAGAAGCTGTGACAAAGAACGCCAGATCGTTAAAAAGGCGTAGCACTGTCCACCTACCCCCCATACCCTTTCCTCATGGGTGTAATTTATAACATGGAGTAATTAAAAGCACCTTTTTCCTTGGATCTGGACACCACATCTTCTGTGACGTCATTACTGAGGCCGGAGCTCCACTGCTCCTGGATGTACGGCCGCCTTTGTGATTAGTCAATCTCATTTATATATGATACTGAAATATTAAAAAGTAATTGTTAATTGTGTGGACACTTTTCTACACTGAGGGCATGATAGGAAGCTTGAGACAGTGAAATGGCACTGGTGGTACATTAAGGGGGTAAATCCTGATGACAGGTTCCCTTTAAGAACCGTCTATTTCCCGTCTAATCTCTGCCACCCCTGACTTGTGCCAATGTCGCCAGATTATAAGTGTCATTCACTTTACCCGTCATTGTGTAAATGTTATGGCATGTAGTTGTCTTCCTTATTACCGGTACTTTCACTGACAAGGGTCTTTATTGTGAGATCCAGAAAATACATTGAGAAATCTCTTTTGTGTTGAAGAAAATGTCACATCTAATCTATCTTTCCTCCTTATAGGAAATCCTTGTGAGAATAACGGTTTATCACTAAATTGTAAAAAAGAAGCTATCACGAAGCACTCTAATGGAGAAAACCTCTTCACCCTTCCTGCACCTCCTGGACTCCACAGCACTTCACCTTCTTATAATCCTCCTGATCATGAGGAGCCCTCTCCTGAACAATCTCACATTCTTACCACAATTCCAGGTGACACAGATACAAGATTTCAGTGTGACAAGCAACTTACTAAAAGCTCAGATTCTTTAACACAAAGAAAGCACAAAGGAGAAAAGCCATACTCCTGTTCAGAATGTGGGAAATGTTTTACATGTAAATCAAAATATGTTATATATGAGAGAATTCACACAGGAGAGAAGCCGTTTTCATGTTCAGAATGTGATAAATCCTACACAGATAAAGGGGATCTTATTACACATCAGAGAATTCATACAGGTGAGAAGTCGTATTCATGTTCAGAATGTGGGAAAGTATTGGCACCCCTGCAATTCTATCAGATAATACTCAGTTTCTTCCTGAAAATGATTGCAATCACAAATTCTTTGGTATTATTATCTTCATTTAATTTGTCTTCAATGAAAAAAACAGAAAAAGAATTGTCCTAAAGCTAAATTGGATATAATTCCACACCAAACCTAAAAAAGGGGGTGGACAAAAATATTGGCACCCTTTGAAAAATCATGTGATGCTTCTCTAATTCGTGTAATTAACAGCACCTGTAACTTACCTGTGGGACCTAACAGGTGTTGGCAATAACTAAATCACACTTGCAGCCAGTTAACATGGATTAAAGTTGCCTCAACCTCTGTCCTGTGTCCTTGTGTGACCACATTGAGCATGGAAAAAAGAAAGAAGACCAAAGAACTGTCTGAGGACTTGAGAAACCAAATTGTGAGGAAGCATGAGCAATCTCAAGGCTACAAGTCCATCTCCAAAGACCTGAATGTTCCTGTGTCTTCTGTGCGCAGTGTCATCAAGAAGTGTAAAGCCCATGGCACTGTGGCTAACCTTCCTAGATGTGGACGGAAAAGAAAAATTGACGAGAGATTTCAACGCAAGATTGTGCGGATGGTGGATAAAGAACCTCGACTAACATCCAAACAAGTTCAAGCTGCCCTGCAGTCCGAGGGTACAACAGTGTCAACCCGTACTATCCGTCGGCGTCTGAATGAAAAGGAACTGTATGGTAGGATACCCAGGAAGACCCCACTTCTTACACCGAGACATAAAAAAGCCAGGCTGGAGTTTGCCAAAACTTACCTGAGAAAGCCTAAAACGTTTTGGAAGAATGTTCTCTGGTCAGATGAGACAAAAGTAGAGCTTTTTGGGAAAAAGCATCAACATAGAGTGTACAGGAAAAAAAAAAAGAGACAAAGAAAAGAACACGGTCCCTACAGTCAAACATGGCGGAGGTTCCCTGATGTTTTGGGGTTGCTTTGCTGCCTCTGGCACTGGACTGCTTGACCGTGTGCATGGCATTATGAAGTCTGAAGACTACCAACAAATTTTGCAGCATAATGTAGGGCCCAGTGTGAGAAAGCTGGGTCTCCCTCAGAGGTCATGGGTCTACCAGCAGGACAATGACCCAAAACACTTCCAAAAGCACTATAAAATGGTTTTAGAGAAAGCACTGGAGACTTCTAAGGTGGCCAGCAATGAGTCCAGACCTAAATCCCATAGAACACCTGTGGAGAGATCTCAAAATGGCAGTTTGGAGAAGGCACCCTTCAAATATCAGGGACCTGGAGCAGTTTGCCAAAGTAGAATGGTCTACAATTCCAGCAGAGCATTGTAAGAAACTCATTGATGGTTACCGGAAGCGGTTGTTCGCAGTTATTTTGGCTAAAGGTTGTGCAACCAAGTATTAGGCTGAGGGTGCCAATACTTTTGTCCGGCCCTTTTTTGGAGTTTTGTGTGAAATGATCAATGATTTGATTTTTGCTTCATTCTCTTTTGTGTTCTTTCCTTGCAAGCAAATTAAAGGAAGGTAATAAGACCAAAGAATTTGTGATTGCAATCATTTTCAGGAAGAAACTGAGTATTATCTGACAGAATTGCAGGGGTGCCAATACTTTTGGCCAGCACTGTAAATCACACCTTGTTGCACATGAGAAAATTCATACAGGAGAAAAATCATTTTCCTGTTCAGAATGTGAGAAATGTTTTATATATAAATCAAATCTTGTAAAACATGAGAGAAGTCATACAGGAAAGAAAGTGTAATTATGTTCACTGTGTTTCATAAATGTAATAAACATTGCTCAGCATAAATAAGTACACCCCCTTTGATGAGTAAGATTTTATTTAATATCTCACTGAATACATTTCTAAAATTTTGCCAACACTGAATTTCATTGAACATTTTTTTTGTAATCAAAACATGAAAGTAATAATATAACTCTCATTACAAAACCTTCAGTTTTACTCAAATTAGTTGATGCAAAAATGAGTGCACCCCACATCAAAAGCTACTACATCTATTATTTTGTATGGCCTCGGTAATTTTAAAGGACGGCACCAAGTTGTCTAGGCCTGGAATGAACAAGTTAGTGACAATACTATATCTATCTTTTATCTCTTTCGATAACGAGCTCTTAGAGCCTGGATGCTGGATGGAGCGATGACAACTTGTCTCTTCAGAATCCCCCAGAGGTGTTTGGTTGGGTTCAGATCAGGAGACACTTGGCCACTGAATCACTGTCACCCTGTTCTTCAGAAATGTAACAGTGGCCTTAGATGTGTGTTTTGGATCATTGTCATGTTGGAGAAGTTCAGGTCTACCAAGGGCATGGAGTGATGGCAGCATCTTTTCTTCCATTATAGAGTAACGCTGATGCCGGCGCCCTCGCATGGTGTCCCCTTCTCCCTCCATGCAAAGACGCTTTCTCACCGCTCCGGCCGTGGGCTTGGTTCCTGGCGCTCTCCTTGTCCTCTGTTCCTGTGACTGCATTGCAGCTCCCGGCGGCGTCTAGTACGTGCGTGTTTCCCTGTTCTTAAAGGGGCAGTGCGCGCCTTATGCTAAATGCCTCAGCTGGTTGCTGAGAGGCATTTAGCATACGTAGTACACCTGCAAGATGGCTCCCAACCAATAGCTGGGAGGCATCTTGTATAAAAGACTCTCTCTCCCCTTACTAAGGTGTACTGCTTGTGACTTGTGAGGTCCCCTGGTCTTGGTGTGGCCAGGGTCCTGAGTCCATAAACCCTTGGTCCCACTGTGGCCAGAGTCCTGTTCCTGAATCCCTGGTCTTAGAGTAGCCCGTGCCGAAAACCTTGTCCCCTGGTCCAGGAGCAGCCAGTGCCTGAACCCTTGCCCCCTGGTCCTGGAGCGGCCAGTGCCTGAACCCTCATCCCCTGGTCCTGGAGCAGCCAGTGCCTGAACCCTTGCCCCCTGGTCCTGGAGCGGCCAGTGCCTGAACCCTCATCCCCTGGTTCTGGAGTGGCCAGTGCCTGTACCATCGTCCCTTGGTCCTGGAGAGATCAATGCCTGTACTGTACCCTTGTCCCCTGGTTCTGGAGAGACCAGTGCTGGTACCCTCATCCCCTGGACCTGGAGAGGCCAGTGTCTCTACCCTCATCCCGTGGTCCTGTAGCGGCCAGTGCCTGAACCCTCATCCCCTGGTTCCAGAGCGGCCAGTGCCTGTACCCTCGTCCCTTGGTCCCGGAGCAGTCAGTGCCTGAACCCTTGTCAAATGGTCCTGGTTCGGCCAGAGCCCTGAACATTGTCCCCTGGTCCTAGTGTGGCCATTCCTGTTCCTGAAGTCCCCTGGTCACAGTGCATCGAGTGTCTGAACATTCCCCTAAGTCTCCGTGTCAGTGTTCCTGGACTGTATTTACTGAGTCTGAATGGAGCCGTAATCAGTGTCAGCTAAGCTGACCCCTTGGATCAGCAGCTACTGCCGGACACCACCCTGGAGTTGTACTTGGCAGCTACCTGCCGCACAAGCCTGACCTCACCACTAGAGGCTCCAGTGAACACCAAAGCAGCTGCTTAGTTACGCCCCTCCAGGGTCGGCCCGGTGGGTCCAGAAGTCCACTTGCACCACCAGTGGGCGTAACAAAGCAGAACATCTATGAATTCATGATGTCATCAATGACCTGTAGCTCCCCGACACCAGCAGCGCTCATGCAGCCGCACATGAGGACACGGCCACCACCAGGTTTCTCTGTAGACACCATGCATTCTCATTGTATTCCTCACCTTTGAGACAGTTTTGAAGCCATCAGTTCCAAAAAACCCTTTATCTTGGTCTCATCACCCCAGAGTATAAAGTCCCAGGAGTCTTCATATGTTTCCGCATGTGTCCTGGCAGATTGTAGGGCGGCTTTTTTGTGCATGGGATTTAGGAGAGGCTTTCTATGTGGACAACACCCATGTCTGCCATTCCTCTATAGAAAACATTGTCTGCTTTCAGCTCATCTCTCAGTGCTTGGTGAGATCCATGGGAAGTGCTCGGAGGGAAAATCACAGTTGGGAAGGAATGGACGGGATTTATTAAGTTACTGATAATCCAGCACCTGTTTTCCAGTGTGAATAAAAACAAAACCTTATATGGAAACATACAAATTAAAATCGTAGAAACATTAAAAAGCAATGTGCACACTGTGCGTTTTTGATGTGTTTTCACTGCGTTTTTTCCGCTCGGAAATGCACCAAAAACGCTAGGTAATCCGTGTGCCAGCTAATGCAATGACAATCCTGAAGCGCTGTGCACATGAGCAGGAATTATCTTGACCGGATTGTCATTGCGTTTAAATCTGCAGCATGTCAATTCTTTGTGCGTTTCTGCAGCGTTTTTCACCCATAGACTTGAATTGAGTCAATCAAATCTGCAGCAAAAAATTCATCTACACTGTGTTCCAAATTATTATGCAAATAATATTTTCTTAGATTTTCCCAAATTACCTATATGAATTGCAGTCATTGTAATTTTCCAGTCATATAACTATTAGAGTACAATTGAAAGGTTTTTGTACAATCTGCCTATGATAACAGTATATTTTTAAAAAAATAAAAAACTCAAACTGCACTCAAAATGCATGTTCCAAATTATTATGCACAGCAGAGTTTTCAACCTTTTCATTTTAATAAAGAACAAAAAAATGGTCATTTGTGAAATTATAAGCATTAGCAGGTTATTACACACTGAAATCAAACAGTTTTCAACTCAAAACTTTATTCTAGGTGATGTTACATTTTCACATAGGACCCCTTGTTCGAAATGAGCTTCTGAACTCTCTCGTCCATTGAATTTGTCAGGTTTTGGATGGTTTCTGCTTCAATTGTTTTGCATGAGGACAGAATACCCTCCCAGAGCTGTTGCTTAGATGTGAACTGCCTCCCACCATCATAGACACTCCTTTTGATGATGCTCCAGAGGTTCTCAATGGGGTTGAGGTCAGGGTAGCATGGGTGCCACACCATAAGTTTGTCCCCTTTTATGCCCATAGCAGCCAGAGATGCAGATGTGTTATGTGCAGCATGAGACGGGGCATTATCATGCATGAAAATGATCTTGCTGCGGAATGCACGGTTCTTCTTCTTGAACCATGGAAGGAAGTGCTGTTTGAGAAACTCAACATACATTATGGAGTTCATCTTTACCCCTTCAGGAATCCTAAAAGGGCCGACAATCTCTCTCCCCATGATTCCAGCCCAAAACATTACTCCACCTCCTCCTTGTTGGCGCTGTAGCCGTGTTTGCATGGGGTGTCCATCAACCAGCCATCCTCCACTCCATCCATCTGGACCATCGAGATCATTTTCATGCATGATAATGCCCCGTCTCATGCTGCACATAACACATCTGCATCTCTGGCTGCTATGGGCATAAAAGCGGACAAACTTATGGTGTGGCCCCCATGCTCCCCTGACCTCAACCCCATTGAGAACCTCTGGAGCATCATCAAAAGGAGTGTCTATGATGGCGGGAGGCAGTTCACATCTAAGCAACAGCTCTGGGAGGGTATTCTGTCCTCATGCAAAACAATTAAAGCAGAAACCATCCAAAACCTGACAAATTCAATGGACGAGAGAGTTCAGAAGCTCCTTTCGAACAAGGGGTCCTATGTGCAAATGTAACATCACCTAGAATAAAGTTTTGAGTTGAAAACTGTTTGATTTCAGTTTGTAATAACCTGCTAATGCTTATAATTGCAAAAATGACAATTTTTTTGTTCATTATTAAAATGAAAAGGTTGAAAACTCTGCTGTGCATAATAATTTGGAACATGCATTTTGAGTGCAGTTTGAGTTTTTTATTTTTTTAAAAATCTACTGTTATCATAGGCAGTTTATACAAAAACCTTTCAATTGTCCTCTAATAGTTATTTGACTGGAAAATTACAATGACTGGAATTCATATAGGTAATTTGGGAAAATCTGAGAAAATATTATTTGCATAATAATTTGGAACACAGTGTATAAATATATTTGCGGATTTACTGCGAATGTTTGCTGCATATTTGACTGACTCAATTTAAGTCAATGAGTCAAAAACGCCGCAAAACCGCACAAAGAATGGACCGCGGAAGACTACTCCTCCCATCATCCGATGGCTGATCCCGCTGATAACAGCGGGAGCAGGCGCAGCTGAGGGGAGAAGTAGTCTCCTCAGCCAGCGTCTGTGCGCAGTGTAAAAAAAAAAAGTAAAAATTCAATATTAAAATAAAAACACTGTATTCTCACCTGTCCGCCATCCTCCCGATGTCTCACGGCAACCCGACCACCCGACAATCGCTCCCGGCAGTGTACATCGCTGTGCTTCTGGGAATGAGTTCACCAGAGTTCATCAGCTGAGATCATCTGACGAGCTTCGGTGACCTCACATACGGCATCAGTGCTGCTTGGGAATTTTCCCACGCAACACTGATGCAGTGTATGAGGGCACCAGGGCTTATCAGCTGATCTTCAGCTGATGAACTCCGGTGAACTCAGTCCCAGTAGCGCAGCGATGTACACTGACAGGAGTGATTACACTCCTGTCGGTGTATACAGAGCTGTCTTCTACAACAGTCACATCAGTGATTGATGTGGATGCTGTAGAAGTTAACCAGATTGCCATGGGACACTGGGATTAAATCATGAAGGCAGGTAAGGGATATGGTTGTTTTTTATTTTTGATTACTTACAGGAGACGAGGGCTTCAGGGACTGGGCGTTAGGTGAGTATACACTGTTTTTTTATTTTCAAATAAAAGATTAAAACCGTGTATAATTTTATTTCAATAAAACACTTTATTCTAGCTGTGTCTTTATTGTAAAATGACAAAAACATT
Source organism: Phyllobates terribilis (assembly GCF_046119375.1). Classification (NCBI taxonomy): domain Eukaryota; kingdom Metazoa; phylum Chordata; class Amphibia; order Anura; family Dendrobatidae; genus Phyllobates; species Phyllobates terribilis. The sequence goes on from NW_027371385.1 coordinate 12,292, forward strand.
ACTACGGGTATAGTAATGGGGGCGTCTATAACCTGGGCTTCATGTCAGCTGTCAATACAAGACTGACATGAACCCCGCGCCAGTTCTGGGGCAGCTGAGAGCTGATATTATTAACCGCAGAGGGGGCCAGGATCCATGGTCCCTTCCCTGTCTTTTAGTATTAACCCGCAGATGTCTGTATAGCCTTTGCTGGTTAGATTTTATAGGGAACCCTACATCAATTTTTTTCTGGGGTCCCCCTGTAATCTAGCCAGTAAAGGCTAAGCAAACAGCTGTGTGCTGTTAATAGCCAGGAAACATTTTTGGCTAATGTCCCCTTCCCCGGCTACTAATATCACCTCACAGTAGTTGGCTTTCCCTTTGCTGATAATGAAAATAATGGAGCCCACGCCATTTTTTTTTTTAATATAAGGCTATGTGCCCACGATCCGGACGTGGCAACGCTTTGGACGTAGCATATGTTTGCTGCGTCCAAAACACTGTTTCTATTTAACGCAGGTAAGTCTGCATGTGTTCACTGAATACAATACATTCTAGTGGTCAAATTTATGTTGCGGAGACAAGTGACTCCACAGGATAATTTGACATGCTGCGGTCCTCAAAAACGCACCGCATGTCAGTGTCCGCGGGTGATCCGCAGCCTCAGATGCACACATAGTGGAAATAGGATTTCTAGAAATCCCATCCACTATGCTGTAACATCTGAACACTGCGGGTTTGACACTGCATAAATACACAGCTCCAAACCCACAGCGGCTCCTGATCATGGGCATACCCAAATTCACCTGCAGAAAATCAATTTCTGGGTCTCCGCTGCAGATTTTGACTGATTGAAATGTCATTATATGCGGTGGATCCGCCTGTATTAACAACAAAAGTGCGGCATTAGAACACAGCGTTTTGGGGGACATAGTGGCTAAACAAACAACTGTGATCTGTTATTAATAGCCAGCGAACATGGTTGCCTAATGGCACCTTCCTAGGCTAAAAAGAGCAGCTCTCAGCTGCCCCAGAAATGACATGAATGGGAATACTAATGGGATTAACCCCTATGGGATTAGCTGACACCTAGCCCTTTTGTTTCGTGATGAAAAGGTGTCAATCAGGCCATCTCATTACTAAACCTAAGTAAATAGCTAAATAAACCCACACACTGAGAGTAAAACACTTTATTTGAACTACAACTGACACATTCTTTAATCATTTAAATTAACCAATATACAGGTCTGACAGTAATCCAAGGGTTAAAGCGATGTCCCACGTTTCTTTTTTCAAATATATTTATTTGGCTCCAAAAAGGATTCATTGCTGTACAAAACGCATCAAAATTGCTGTAAAACGCATGTTTTTTCTGCAGTGTTTTTCCTGCCAAGAGATGCAGAAACCTGAAGGAATTTTCTGCATTCAAATCCTGAACGTGCGCACATAGCCAAGAACAGGATCTCCTGGGGAAAGTCGCAAAAGCTATGCATTTCAAACTGTTATATGTGTTTGATTCATAGTCATGGAAAAAATAACCAGTTGTAGCATCGGGGTCTCTGCCTTCTTCCAGGCAGAGACGCCGTCCCTCTCACCTCCTCGCTCCACGCTCTCCTTCCTAGCCTGCTGTCGGCGCGCGTAGCCCTGTAGCTTCGGCATCTCTGCCTCCTGCCGGGCAGAGACGCCGTCCCTCTCACCACGCTCCCCGCTCTGCTTCTCAGCCTGCTGTCTGCGCGCGCAGTCCCCCGGGCACTGTACTTAGGGCGCGGGCGCTCCCCCCCTCTTAAAGGAGTCCCTGGCCAATAGCCGAGGGTCCTCCCATATATAGGGCACCTCCTCCAAAATGGTGGTGCCCGAGCAAAGTTGTAGCACAGTTTCTGATCTCTGCTTCAGCCCTCAGGTCCCGCTGCTTGCCGGACTCCTCGTCCTGCCTGCCAGCCTGTTATTTGCCCGTTACCTGCCGAGCCTGCTCACCTGGAGCGCTCACCTGTTACCTGCCTGTTACCTGCCCTGTCTGCCAGTCCGCTCACCTGGGAGCATCTGCCTGTTTCCTGCCCTGTCTGCCAGTCCGCTCACCTGGGAGCATCCGCCTGTTACCTGCCCTGTCTGCCAGTCCGCTCACCTGGGAGCATCCGCCTGTTACCTGCCCTGTCTGTCAGTCCACTCACCTGGGAGCATCCGTCTGTTACCTGCAGAGTCCATCAGCCCGCTCACCTGGGAGCGCTCACCTGTTACCTGCCTGTTTCCTGCCTTGTCGGTCTGCCCGCTCACCTGGGAGCGCCCGCCTGTTTCCTGCCAGCCTGCCTGGAGGCTCTGCCGTCACTTGCTGTGGCCACCTGCCTGGTAAAACTAGAGACTACCACCTGTCAGCCACCAGAGACTTCTGCCTGCTTGCCGTGTCCATCCGTCATACCGGTCAGTCCCAGCCATCTGACCCGTTGGAGCCACCTGCTCTCTTACAAGGTCGTCCCCAGAGTAGCACCTGGTCCCTCAGCCCGAATCCTCCCTGGTCACGGTGTCGTTAGCTGCCGTCTGACCAGGGTCGGTTCGGGTTGATACTTAGTCACGCCCCTCTGGGTCCCTCCTTGCACCTCGGCACAGAGGTTCCACCACCCGGATCCGTAACACCAGTAACCGGCTTCTTATACACATCATAGTGTCTAATGCACAGCGGAGACCCCCAGCCCTAAATGGACATGTGCAAGTATGTCTACATTACCCCTATGGATGATCATATGTTCACAACAAAAAGCATCCGTGCAATACAAGAATGAAGTGTCTGCATCTATAATGTGTATATTATGTATAATTACTATAAAAGAGGAAAAAACACAATTCAGTAAATGGATACAAGGTCTGAACGAAGATTCATATCACTGGGGAATCTGGAGTCCAATTCCAGAATCCACAAGGCTTCTCTGGGGTGTACTTTTATACCAATCTCCCCCCTTAGCTGGTCTGGTGACATATTCAATACCCACAACTGTAAAGTGATTAATTCCTATTGTGTTGTATGAGATGTTGTGATGCTGGAGATGTATTACATGTTGTGGGGCCAAGAACGTCCCTAACGTGTCCCCCAATGCGGTGACGTAAGGGTCTGACTGTGCCCCCCACATATTGCAGCAGACAAGCTTCACATTGTATGGTGTCAATGACGTGTGGAGCTACAACTAATGAGATGTCGGATATTATAGGGTTTATTATGGTTAGTAGATGCAGACATTTTTGCTTTGTGCACAGACTTGCACAAACCACATTTCTTTCTCCCACATTCAATGAAACCTTTGGTGTTTGTCCTCCACGTGTCAGTTGGGTTTCTTGTTGCTGGATCCTTGTCAGTGTATAACATAGGTAAATGTTTTCTGGTAATATTCACTATATTATAGGAATCTTCTCTGCAGCCAGTATTGAATGTATCTCTAGACTGATGGATGTTTCCTTCTTTGTGAGTTTTCGGTAATGTATGAAATATTGGACATTGTGGGTGATTTTCCTTTAATCGTTCTATTTGTTTGGCATTAAGTACAGCCGATACCAAACCCTCCTCCAAAAGACAATGTAAGGGGGTATTGTATGAATCAGTAGGATCTCCATCTAGAGTGCGGCATATATTAGTATCGTCGTCCATGTTCATAACCTCCGGCTCATATAACCCACTATTAGAGATGAGCGAATGTTTCAATATTCGGTTTGGATTGCATTTGCCGAATCAACAATATTCACAGATTTATTCGTTGAATATTCTCTGAAAATTACCGAACGCCATAGGATTCAATGGGGGGCAAAAACAAACGCATATACAACACCTCCAAACGGGCCCAAAAGCTGCCAAAACACAACAAATTAGGGGTAGACACCAAGAAAGTGCCATCAATTGACCCAGAGTACAAGTACTATAATTATTATTATTACAGCAACATTTATTCCGTGGCGCTTTACATGTGAAAAGGGGTCACCGACTGGTACAAGAGGATAGAGGACCCTGCCCGCGAGGGCGCACAAACAATCTAAAAGGGATTGGTGAGGATACAGTAGGACGAGGGTACAGCTAGTCGTGCAGTGGTATGGTGGAGCGAGGGGTACTGCAGATTGTACGCTTGTCAGAAGAAGTGGGTCTTCAGCTTGCTTTTCAAGGTTTCCACGGTAGGCGACAGTCTGATGTGTTGGGGTACAGAGTTACACAGTGAGATGCAGGGCACAAATCTGCTGAGAGCCTAAATCACGGTAAGCTTCCAAGAGCTCACAACTGAGCAGATTAACCCCTGCACCGATTAATATGAAGGTGAAAGGTTTCTAATGAGTGCAGGAGTGGGAGGAACCAGACGCTGCGGTCTTCTGGCTCCTCTCTGTCACGGTAAACCCGTGACACCTTGAAAGCTTCAACACAATGTTCACAAGGTAGACAGCCACTACAGCCAAACCAGTAAATGGAGACCCAACCAATAATGTTCACATTTCAAAAAATTAGGGCCTGACACCACCATTTCCATGGCCAACAGATTGGAGATGGTGGAGTTCAATCTCTTAGCTTTGTCATGTGTAGGAGGAAACAATCTTTTACGTGACCACAACTAAGGGACCGAGGGTTGGCTGCCGTGCTGAGAGAGGGTGGAGTACGGTGAACCGGACAAACTGCAGGACCGTGAGTGAGGTACAGGCGGAGATGCTACGATGGATTGATAAAGTTGTGGTCTGCTCATTCTGTTAGATCGGTCAAAACCAGCAGGCATGTCTACTTCCGTTACAGCTGACGGGCTCTCACTCAGCCTGACTGGGGCGGGTAAAGAACCAGAGATTCTGCGGTGGGAGACCTGCGTGACAATACTTTGCACGGTAACAGAAGAGGAGGAGGAAGCAGCAGATGTGGTTAATGGGGTGGATGATGGTTGTTGAGGCCGGCATTTTATCGCAGTGAGATTGCCAGAGTAACGCATGTTGATTGGGCATGTGAAGGTTCATGCATGTACTAGTAAAATTATTGCACTTTTTCACTCTACTGAGTTTTTTCTTGCAAAGTTGCCAGATAATGGGAGTTGGCTCATCTCTTGCAGTGTCAAAAAAGGCCCAGGCAAGGCTACCTTTGCCACCCCTGCGAGCTGCAGACCCGCGAATGGTTCTGGTCACTGCCACAGTTGTGGGAAAGGATGCAGTGCTCTTCACAGTTGCATCACTCCGTGTCTGCGCCGGAGGAAGCAACGTAACCTCCTCTTCTTCCTCCTCCACCTCCTCAGATGAGCTACTCAGCTGCATGCCTCTGGGTTCACACCAAGTGGGATACACAACCTCATCATCATCCAATGTGTTATCCCTCCTCCTCTTTTTGCCCTGACAGAACAGTACAGTCCGCGTGACCCTAGGGTATCTGAGTCTCATCAGGATCACCTCCACCCTTCCCCCCCGGGAGTAAACGTCTGGTGATGAGGGTCAGGAAGCTGCTCGGACCCAAGTTGTTTTTTTTCCCTGTATGGAGAACAATATTTGCCCCAAAGAATTTTAAGCTGAGATGTAGCCTGCTTTATATACCAATTTTGAGTTTATCTTGTCTGAGTACCCCTGTGTGGAGTACAACATCTGCAACCAAAAATTTATTTCACTAGGATATAACTATTGTAATGGAGACCAAAATCTCTTGCACTACAGCCAACCCAGCAGATGGAGACCCAATCAGGATTCTCCACATTTCCAAAAATTATTGGCAGATACCAGCGAAGTGGCATCAATTTCACTAGAGTAAAAATTGTATAATGGAGACCGAAACCTATTCCATTACAGCCAACCCAATAGATGGAGACCCAATCAGGAGTGTTCACATTTCTATAAATTAGGGTCTAACACCAAGGAAATGGCATCAATTTCACGAGAGTAGAAGTAGCATAATGGGGACCGACAACTCTCCCACTACAACCAACCGATGGAGAGACCCAATCAGGATTCTCCAGATTTCCAAAAATGTGAACATGCCGTGTTATCGCTTTTATGAATAACACTTATAAGGCTAATAATAAAATATTACATTATCAAAGATATATAGGTAGTGTGAGGCAGTGACCGGGATCATATACGAGGGACATTATATATCCCCCAGAATGTGTACAGAGACCTATTAAATCCATTGGAGTGCATTGCAGTCACAGACACAGCTGCGGCTGCAATGCAGGAATGAAGGTGAGCAATCACCTGGTCAGACTACCTGGCTAAGGCAGATTAAGTAAAACCCAGCAGGGCCTTCTTTTCTTGGAGGAGGTCACAGGAGGCAGTGGGGCGGCCTCCTCCCTCCAACCCGGGTTTTCCAGTGGCTCTTGCCACAGGTCATTTAAAATCCCTGCACTAAGGATTAGTGTTGTTCTATGTTGGAACATGCTAGGAGCATAGCAGGAAAGCTCAGCAGGACTGAGGGTGGCTGAACCACTGCCTGGGAAAGCTCTGCACCTGTCAGGCTCTGAGCGGCCCGGCCCGGCCGTTGTCCCCAGTAACCGTTGTTTATGGACTCATGTTAACCCGGCTGCGAACCGGAGGACTTTCTGTTTACCCGTGAGTTGCTGAATAAAAGCTATTATGTTGGACTTGCTTGGGTCACTGCCTCAGTTACTGCACGGTGTGAACACCGCCGCCTTACAGTAGATTCAATTGTCTAAAATAATAATCAAAGCAAAGTATAAATATTTACCATAACAATTCCTCCCTTTTAATTATTTACAGACAGTTTATTCATCAGCTACTTCCCCGTGCTATGGGAGCCTGGAGGGGATGAGTCCCGTTCACCGTCAGATATCTTGTTTGTAAATCTCGTCATATATGTTTTCTGGAGGAGCGCTATGATATTTTGCAGATGTGATAACTGACGGTCTATGATGTCTGATCTTGTGCATCTCTCTGCATAGCATCGTCATAACAAATGTACCAGTTCTAGCAGTTACATACACTAGTAATACCAACATTTATGTAATGAAAAGGGTAAATGAATATACTCTTATTCCCTATCCCCATTTCCACTATATGAGGTCTACCATTCGGTCTGGGGCGATTGTCTGCAGCTTGTTTATATAGGGAATGTTTGAGGACAGAATTTATATCTAGGTCACCATGCAGAAGTATGAAGGTGGCAGGTGTAAGGCGTGCTAAGGTGCAGGTTCCCTCTGCACCCGGGAGAAGCCATTTATAGGCCTGATGACCACATACTAGATATAAATCATTGGCAATATGCAGGGTATGATGTCAGTGAGTCTCCCAAGACAACGTATAAGTCAAAAGTCCTTGCATCGGAGGTTTGCCATCATGAAGTTCGGTTGTTTTGGAAACCAACCTCATTTCTTTGGCAAGTATTCAAATGGGTCAAGTTGTTGACAAGTCTGTGCAGAATCTATAAACCACATTTCGCTATTGTATCGCTATACTGGTATGTATGGCCCCCCTCATCCCTCTTCCCGGTATGCTTGGAACCATCTGATCCCCAACACGCTGCACACAAAAAAATAAACAATTATACTCACCTCCTCTCTCCTCCAGCGCTGCGTCCTGCTCTGTTGCTGACAGGTATCTCACTGTCTGAGGCGCGCATGGCGTAACTGCCAAGCGCCCGCACACTGAGATGCTGTGCCGGAATAGTCACTGCTCCCCACGCCGGGACTGTGCGTGGGGAGCAGTGACCATTCACTATCAACAGCGCACACACTGTACCCGCAGCACGGCTCCTGCTGCCGATTTGCGGTCTGTGTGCTCGCTATTAAAGACCATTCAAATTCATATTCACTACAACCCATGGGAATATTTTTTTTACTGTGGATACAGCTGAATTTCACCCACCAAAAAAATGACAAAGTGGGCTACTATATCTTGCACTGTCACATTAGCAAATGAAAAAAAAAGTTTTGTTGTGCTCTGCACTGAGAATCTCTGCAGAGTCTGCATACGGCTGAATTTCAACCCCACAAAATCAAAAGGTGGGCTGCAATGGCTTGCTAGCTTTATCACATTAGCAAGTGAAAAAAATAGATTGAAGGGATACTGGTGCATACAGCACAATACAAGCCGTGCACAACGCTGTTCTGTGGCACGGGCCCTGCTGATTCTGTCTGAATCTCAGTAATTGCACAATAAAAATAAAAATGTGCTGCAAGGTCGATTTCACAGGTACACAGCAGAGGACTTATCTACACTATCTGACTTCCAAACAAGCGCCCATCTATCTAGCTAATATCTCTCATTTGGAGCAGCGTCTATCACCGGCAGTGTGACATGCATAAAATGGCGCTGAGGGAACATGACCGCTCTTTATATAGAGAGGATATGTGATTTCAGCAGCCAATGGCAGAAGCCCTTGTGTCTAGACAGTGCGGATGCTTCCTGCGCTCTGATTGGTTAGCCGCGCTTTCCTCACTTAAAGTTACAGGAAAAAAAAAATTACAAGCGCGCCGCTGATCTGACCTGTTCTGAGCTCTCCCCAGCCCCTCCACTCATCTAACACATCCCCCTGCTCATCATACACAGGCACTATGCTAGACAAACTGTTAAAAACGCTGTAGTTGCCCCGCAATCACGTTCCCGAACTTTGCCGATTTTCCCGAATTTAAGTAAAAATGCTCGCCTTTCCGATCATGAATCCGAATGTGCCACATTTGTGCCAAATTTAACTTTTGAGATCGGATTTCGAACATATTCACTCATCACTTTAAGTGGTCACGCCCCCTTCTGGTAAGTCAGACTAAAAGTGCCCATACCCTTTAGGTCCCCTCCACCAGATACACTTAAACACGTACACCCATTAAAATCTATGGGGTTGAGCACATGTCCGTGTGACCCACCTGTGGACATGTCTGTTTTTTTCCGGCAGCACAGACGTCAATACGTCCTGCACACAGATGACAAAGTGTGACATCCATGTGCCGTCCGTGTGACACATACCGGAATAGAGTGCAGAATAGAAATGACAAATGTTTAGGTGTTAGATGTACAAAGATCGAGATAGATGAAAGATATCGGTGAAATATATAATTAGTGCCCTGTGTGTAGTTTACTGTACTTATATTTAGCTAAAAAATAAATGAAAAAAGCAACGTAGGGTCCCCCTTATTTTTGATAACCAGCCTAGGTAAAGCAGACAGCTGCTGGCTGATATTATCAGGCTGGGAAGGTCCTCAGTTGTTGAGCCCTTTCCAGCCTAAAAATACCAGCCCGCAGCCACCCCAGAATTTGTGCATCTAATGTGATTAATAAAGACTTCCCCACAAAATAGTTCACCAATTTATTGAACAAAAAAAATCCCATGCAGGTCCGCAGGAATCCATCGAATCCGATATAGTCCAGAAATGGAAACCTGAAAAACATAAAACTAGAGAAATAAAAATAAGAGACAGTCCCTCGTTCACCAATTTATTACCAAACATTTCCCCACAGAGCTCGGATGTCGTCCACGCTCCCTGAAACTGGCTCTGGCGTCTGTGAATAGACAAAGTGACCGCTATCCACATGCGCCAGGTGCAGACTACAACTCTCATCAGAGCCGGTGGGTCTCACTGAGCGCAGTGTGAGCCAGTGACTCTTTAAGGTGCTTCTACACTGGCCAATAATCGGATACTGATCGGCAGATCTAAACAGGCTGACAGTCACCCGATGTACAAGCAAAACATTAGTTTGTCAGGGGAATTCATTAAGCTTAAATATCACTCTTCTGGGCAGCAGGTCATCCTGTGTAAACGTGCTGCCGAGAACGGCTCACCAGGATAAAGATCCACTTACCCAGTCCTGTCCCGGCGCTGAAAGAGCAGGGCTGGTGTTCCGTGGCGCTGGCCTTCAGGTCCTGGTAGTGCCATCCACAGGTTCCCTGGGGATCTGCTGCACGTGGGGGCAGAGGTCCTGGGCTTCTGTGCACCACGGCGCCACCCTCCCCCTGCCGCGCACGTGACCAGGAGTGAATGGTCACGTGCCTCTGACGTCGTGGGACACGCTGGGTAGGGAGTACCCTGGTGACGTTGGCGCCAGCAGTAAAGCCCAATGGCTGAAATTGGCAGCGGCATGGGGGGGGATTAACCAGAGGAGATTGCAGGGATTTGGTGGCTGACTCCGCCCACCTCTCTATATAAAAGTGCACCTATGCTCAGAACACTGCTCAAGGAGTCTGCCATAATGTCAGACATGGAGCAGCAGCAGCTGTCGCCACAGCCACAGTCGCTACCAACCTCATCACCACCTCCATCTGCTCGCCGGGTCCAGCGGTAAAAGCGGCAGCTGTCCCAGTCAGAGAAGTAAAGCTTCTCAGGACTCCACGGTCTCCAGGAAGGATGCGTTGCGTATCCTGAAACAGTCTTCAATTCCGGTATCCGCAATGGCGGGGTGAGTGATCTTCGTGAATGTCACTATATATATTTGCTAATGGGCCTCCTGTTGTGTGTTTAATCACCAGGAGCATCCCAGGAAAGTTACCGACGAGAAGCGGAACAAGGAATGTGCAATATGCAAATGACTGGCAGAAGGAGCTCTGCTCGGACTGCATTCAGAGAACCATTTGTGAGGGTACACCGGATTTTGCTGCTAGTCTCAGGTCTGTCATCAGATCAGAGGTAGATGGTTCCCTTAAAACAATTTTAAGGAAAAGATGGAAGGTCATATCCGATTCTTCTTCTGGTTCTGATTCTTCGGTGTTGTCAGGGGGACAGTATTGTAGTGAAGCTTCATCCTCATCCTCCTCAGACAGTGACGGGGGAGACCATGCTTTCCTATAGAAGACACCGATAAATTTATAAAAGTCATCAGAAGCACTGTGGGGTTAAAGGAGGATAAATCTGTAAAATCCATAGAAGACATTATGTTTCGAGTGTTAGAAGAGAAGAAAAACGCACCTTTCCGGTAAATGCCAAGGTCCAGGCACTTATTAATAGAGAATGGAGGAAGCCGGAGAAAGTAGGGGCCTTGCCTTCATCCTCAAAAAGGAAATATCCCTTTGAGTTTAAGGACTCTGAAAATTGCGACAAGGTTCCAAAAATTGACGGTGTTGTATCTAGGTCATCTAAGAGATCAGCACTCCCCTTTGAGGACTCAGTGGTGCTTAGAGATCCCTTGGATAAGTAGGCATATACTTTCCTAAAACATACTTGGGAATCAGCAGCAGGTGGCCTAAAACCAGCTATTGCAGGAACATGTACTACCTGTTCCCTAATAGTCTGGTTGCAGCAGTTGGAAAATCAACTAAAAGACAAAAAAACCCTCAAGAGACAAAATTCTAGCCAACCAGCCCATTACATGGTGCGACAGCCTTCCTGGCAGATATTTCTGTAGATTCTGTTAAATCTCGCAGCTAGGTCAGCCGGTCTGTCAAACGCGGCGAGACGAGCTCTGTTGCCCAAGGGATGTCCTGGAGACTTACAATCAAAGTCTAGGCTGTCTTTCATACCTTGTGGTGGTCAATTTCTCTTTGGGAAGAAGTTGGAAGACGTCCTTGAGAAGGCGAGCGACAAAAAAGGAAGATTCCCTGGGTTTTCAGCAGACACCAGGAGAACCTATTTCCAGAGGGGGAAATTTAATAGAGGTTGCCCCTCGGGGGAGAAAAGGAAATGGGATTTCAAGAACAGAAAAGAGTCCGAATATATGTTCGGTGGTACCTCCTCCACCTCCAAAAAGCCTCCACAATGACGCCAGGCCACATTTTGTTCAGGCCTGGAAAAACATCTCCTCCAGTTCCTGGGTCCTCAACATATTAAGGGATGGACTGGACAATCAATTCCTTCAACAACCACGGCAAATATTTGCGGTGACCCCGGTAAGGAAGTTCCCGGACGAACAGCTGGCTCTGGAATCAGAGATCCTTACCCTTTTGGAGAAGCAAGTGGTATGCGAAGCTCCGGTCAGTCAGAAAGGAAGGGGATTTTATTCCCCTCTCTAATAAAAAAAACGGACGGTTCTTTCAGGACTATTATAAATTTAAAAGGCCTCAACCGTTTCATAAACAACCATACATTCAAGATGGAATCGGTAAATTCAGCAATAAAGCTTCAGTTTCAAAATTGTTTTATGGCAGTGATAGATCTGAAAGACGCGTATAATCACGTCCCCATTCACCCAAATGACCAACAGTATCTAAGGGTTGCGCTTTACATCCAAGGAAGGTGCAGGCACTTCCAGTTCCGAGCTCTCCTCTTCGGGTTGTCGATTGCCCCAAGGGTGTTCACCAAACTAATAGCCGAAGTAACGGCCTTTCTTCGCATTCAAAACGCGGTCATAATACCATATCTGGACGACTTCCTTAGGGAATTCAGAGAGCCATTGTGTTTCTCAGCTGAAAGAAGTCATGATGACCTTGCAGAACCTGGTCTGGATGGTGAACACCCAAAAATCAAGACTAGAACCCACTGGACCCCTAAAGTTAAATTTGACCTGTCCGTCCACCACAAGAGGGAGTTTCTGGTATGTAAGGAGAGATGTAACTTTCCTTCTAAATACCCTTTTAAAATTTTTATGCTGACAAGATTTCCCACTGAAGTGCTCGTGTGTGAAATTGAGCCCACTTGACTGCTGGAATGCACAACGTTAGAGTACCTAGCAGGGACAGTGCTTTCCTCAAGGACATATCTGGGGTCGGTATAGCTGCCGAGACCAACTTTGTGACTTTGTCTATCTTGCTGTCGGGTAGAAGACAAGTCTGACACTTGGAGTCTAGAGAAAACCCTAGAAAGGTCTGGACCCTTGTTGGACACAACAGTGCAAAACATCACGACCGAGGCAAGCAACTAAGGGTGGGGGGCACACCTGGGAAACCACATAACTCAGGGCTCTTGGTCAGTCCTAGAGGAAAAAGGGTCATCAAACTTAAAAGAGCTATGGGCAGTGAGGAACGCTTTGAGGGCTTCCTGCCTTTACTCCAGGCCAGTCATGTTCGGGAAAAGTCGGACAACAGAACCACCGTGGCTTACATAAACCACCAGGGGAGAACAAGATCTCATTCCCTTCTGGAAGCAGCAAGCAGACCTTTTCAAGTAGCGGAGCAAAATCTCCTATCTCTTTCAGCACTACACATACAGTGCTGGCCAAAAGTATTGGCACCCCTACAATTCTGTCAGATAATACTCAGTTTCTTCCTGAAAATGATTGCAATCACAAATTCTTTGGTATTATTCTCTTCATTTAATTTGTCTTCAATGAGAAAAACACAAAAAGAATTGTCCTAAAGCCAAATTGGATATAATTCCACACCAAACCTAAAAAAGGGGGTGGACAAAAGTATTGGCACCCTTTGAAAAATAATGTGGTGCTTCTCTAATTCGTGTAATTAACAGCACCTGTAACTTACCTGTGGGACCTAACAGGTGTTGGCAATAACTAAATCACACTTGCAGCCAGTTAACATGGATTAAAGTTGACTCAACCTCTGTCCTGTGTCCTTGTGTGTACCACATTGAGCATGGAGAAAGGAAAAAAGACCAAAGAACTGTCTGAGGACTTGAGAAACCAAATTGTGAGGAAGCATGAGCAATCTCAAGGCTACAAGTCCATCTCCAAAGACCTGAATGTTCCTGCGTCTTCCGTGCGCAGTGTCATCAAGAAGTGTAAAGCCCATGGCACTGTGGCTAACCTCCCTAGATGTGGACAGAAAAGAAAAATTGACGAGAGATTTCAACGCAAGATTGTGCGGATGGTGGATAAAGAACCTCGACTAACATCCAAACAAGTTCAAGCTGCCCTGCAGTCCGAGGGTACAACAGTGTCAGCCCGTACTATCCGTCGACGTCTGAATGAAAAGGGACTGTATGGTAGGATACCCAGGAAGACCCCACTTCTTACCCCGAGACATAAAAAAGCCAGGCTGGAGTTTGCCAAAACTTACCTGAGAAAGCCTAAAACGTTTTGGAAGAATGTTCTCTGGTCAGATGAGACAAAAGTAGAGCTTTTTGGGAAAAATCATCAACATAGAGTGTACAGGAAAAAAAAAAAGAGGCATTCAAAGAAAAGAACACGGTCCCTACAGTCAAACATGGCGGAGGTTCCCTGATGTTTTGGGGTTGCTTTGCTGCCTCTGGCACTGGACTGCTTGACCGTGTGCATGGTATTATGAAGTCTGAAGACTACCAACAAATTTTGCAGCATAATGTAGGGCCCAGTGTGAGAAAGCTGGGTCTCCCTCAGAGGTCATGGGTCTTCCAGCAGGACAATGACCCAAAACACTTCCAAAAGCAATATTGAGGGAGGAGTCCTGAGGAGATAATTTGCATATTCCCACTGCATTTTGGGGTAAGTGAAGAGTCTCCGCGAGCTCAAAGAACACTGGATTTTGGCTGTTGGAGCTGAAAAGAGGACATCGGTAAACCAGGGGAGGAGTCCTGAGGAGATAATTTGCATATTCCCACTGCATTTTGGGGTAAGTGAAGAGTCTCCGCGAGCTCAAAGAACACTGGATTTTGGCTGTTGGAGCTGAAAAGAGGACATCGGTAAACCAGGGGAGGAGTCCTGAGGAGATAATTTGCATATTCCCACTGCATTTTGGGTAAGTGAAGAGTCTCCGCGAGCTCAAAGAACACTGGATTTTGGCTGTTGGAGCTGAAAAGAGGACATCGGTAAACCAGGGGAGGAGTCCTGAGGAGATAATTTGCATATTCCCACTGCATTTTGGGGTAAGTGAAGAGTCTCCGCGAGCTCAAAGAACACTGGATTTTGGCTGTTGGAGCTGAAAAGAGGACATCGGTAAACCAGGGGAGGAGTCCTGAGGAGATAATTTGCATATTCCCACTGCATTTTGGGGTAAGTGAAGAGTCTCCGCGAGCTCAAAGAACACTGGATTTTGGCTGTTGGAGCTGAAAAGAGGACATCGGTAAACCAGGGGAGGAGTCCTGAGGAGATAATTTGCATATTCCCACTGCATTTTGGGGTAAGTGAAGAGTCTCCGCGAGCTCAAAGAACACTGGATTTTGGCTGTTGGAGCTGAAAAGAGGACATCGGTAAACCAGGGGAGGAGTCCTGAGGAGATAATTTGCATATTCCCACTGCATTTTGGGGTAAGTGAAGAGTCTCCGCGAGCTCAAAGAACACTGGATTTTGGCTGTTGGAGCTGAAAAGAGGACATCGGTAAACCAGGGGAGGAGTCCTGAGGAGATAATTTGCATATTCCCACTGCATTTTGGGGTAAGTGAAGAGTCTCCGCGAGCTCAAAGAACACTGGATTTTGGCTGTTGGAGCTGAAAAGAGGACATCGGTAAACCAGGGGAGGAGTCCTGAGGAGATAATTTGCATATTCCCACTGCATTTTGGGGTAAGTGAAGAGTCTCCGCGAGCTCAAAGAACACTGGATTTTGGCTGTTGGAGCTGAAAAGAGGACATCGGTAAACCAGGGGAGGAGTCCTGAGGAGATAATTTGCATATTCCCACTGCATTTTGGGGTAAGTGAAGAGTCTCCGCGAGCTCAAAGAACACTGGATTTTGGCTGTTGGAGCTGAAAAGAGGACATCGGTAAACCAGGGGAGGAGTCCTGAGGAGATAATTTGCATATTCCCACTGCATTTTGGGGTAAGTGAAGAGTCTCCGCGAGCTC